>NW_026611188.1:67500-77500 GCF_029633865.1 Lampris incognitus | reverse complement strand
CAATTAGTTCACACCTCAACCCTACCCCGCCGCGGCACTTCATACCTCTCATCTCCACCTTTTCACACAAAATAACCGGTCTCCACCAGGCCATAAAGAACAGTTTCTCCAGTCTGCAGTCCCAGCACCCGGCTTTCCACAACAATAAAATCATATCCGCTTACAGAAAAAACAAGAGCCTCCACAACATACTGGTCAAATCCCAATTCTCCGATCACAGACCCACACCCCAATTACAATATGCACACCACTACAGAAACAGAAAATACATCCACAACCCACACACCAACACAGCTATGCCCACCTTGGGCTCATTCTCCGTCAACACCACAAACGTCGTTTACATCATCACATGCACCCTCTGCGACAAACACTACATTGGGGAAACCCGACACTCGATACATACACGACTCTCACAACACATACACAACATCATGGTAGGCAAACTTCGTACCCCCCTAATCACACACTTCCAAACGCACCCCTCCTCCCACCTCATCATCTCTGGCCTTGAAAACAACGATCACTGGACCGGGGGGCAGAGGAAGAGAGCGGAAAAACAGTGGATCCACAAGCTCCGGACGACCGCACCGGGAGGCCTCAATGATGACGTTTAATTACGCCGGCCCCTGTTTGCTCATGTCCATGCACCCGCCAACAACCATCTTTATCCATTGGGGGGACTAGTTCAGACACCGTAGGCCAGTGCAAATAAAGTCAATTACCGACACCCCAAACCCCAACCCTAACCCAACCCTAACCCTAACCCTAACCCCTAACCCTAACCCTAACCCTAACCCTGACCCTGACCCTGACCCTGACCCTGACCCTGACCCTGACCCTGACCCTGACCCTGACCCTGACCCTGACCCTGACCCTAACCCTAACCCTAACCCTAACCCTAACCCTAACCCTAACCCCTAACCCTAACCCTAACCCTAACCCTAACCCTAACCCTAACCCCTAACCCTAACCCTAACCCTAACCCTAACCCCTAACCCTAACCCTAACCCTAACCCTAACCCTAACCCTAACCCTAACCCTAACCCTAACCCTAACCCTAACCCTAACCCTAACCCTAACCCCTAACCCCTAACCCTAACCCTAACCCTAACCCTAACCCTAACCCCTAACCCTAACCCCCTAACCCTAACCCTAACCCTAACCCTAGAGACCCCATACACCCCTAATCTTTCTTCTGTTTCCCATCCCACCTCCCCTTGCACTACAGTTCAGATCCATTCACCCTTTCAATCACCCACCTACAAACCCACCTATCACATTGCACGCCCATACCGCAAAATCCAGGACTGGTCTTTCAGAGGCAGAAAACCAGTCCTGGTGCTGGGAGACTCAAACATCAATCGGATCCCAGCTCACAAATTTTCACAAATCCAGCTGGACAGCTACCCCGGGGCCAACGTATATAACTTTTTGAAGGTATGCGAAAAGTCCCTCCCCAACCCCGACGCCAAGATTATCATTTTCTCCGTGGGGATCAACAACAGGGACCAGGACCCCAGACAGACCACAATCAAACAACTGAAAGCCCTATTCCGCACAGCAAAGTCGACCTTCCCCAACGCAGACATTTACTTTCCCATCCTCAACTACTCGCCCCACCTCACACCCACACAACAGAGCAACCTGAAATTAATTAACAACACCATGGCCACACACTTCCCCATCCTCACTGAAATTCCCCACGACACCTTCATAACAGAGAAGGACCACATCCACTGGACACCCACCACAGCCAAACATATCTTTTCCAATTGGTGCACACAGCTAAATTTATAATAACCCCCAAAACAAATCCAGTACCACACACACACAACTCCCCTGCATACCAGCACCGGGACCTGGACTGGAACTCCCCCTCCAATATCCTCAATCTAGCAACCCTCTTCATACCCTCCCCAGCCCAACGCCGTCTTTTGGAGAAGGGGCTCTCCTTCGTCCCACGACCCACCAAATTCGACCGGGAGGAACTTCAAAGGGACCTACACAACTTCCACAGACGCCTCAAATTAATTGATTATTTTCATCCCCACTCCGACTACCAACACACACCTTTCAGCTATCCATCCAACTGGGAACCGGACTGGACTGGACTACATACTTCAACACAATCATTCATACACACAGACCGACGGGCCCTGAAACGCTACAGGCCCCCGGCAGACGTCTCTGACAACCTGTCGGGGGCCGAGCGCAGGGCCCTCACTGAACTTACCCACAACCCCAACATCATCATAAAACCGGCGGACAAAGGATCCAAAATAATCATCATGGACCGTCACCAATACCTCATAGAAGCCAATAGACAACTCAACAACAACACATACTATAAACGACTGGACGACTCAATTCAAATACCCACCCAAAGCAGACTAAGGACTATCATTCAAACACTCTACAACAAAAAATATATATCCGCCAAACAAAAAAACTACTTATTCGGACCGGACAACCCACGACCACGCTACTTTTACTTACTACCTAAAATACATAAACCACCACACACTTGGACTATCCCTTTTGAGGTCCCTCCCGGAAGACCAATAGTCTCCGACTGCAACAGCGCCACCTACCACATCTCTCAGTACATCGACCACTTCTTGGGGCCCCTCTCCACCCAACATCCGAGTTACATCAAGGACACATATCACTTCATAGAAATTATCAGGTCCATGGCAGTCCCGAACCAATCATATCTCTTTACAATTGACATCGATAGCTTATACACAAACATCAACACCCACCTTGGACTACAAACACTTACAAACATATTCAATAGAAACCCCGACCGGAACAGACCCAACCAAGAACTCATCCAATTAATAGAACTCTGCCTTACTAACAATGACTTCCTTTTTAATAACCAATATTTTCTCCAGGTTAACGGGACAGCCATGGGCCAGAGATTCGCCCCCTCCTACGCCAACCTCTATATGAGCGAGTGGGAGCGAGAAGCCTTGGCCAAATGCCCCCTACAACCATCCCTTTATCTTAGGTATTTGGACGACATTTTTGGCATTTGGCCCCATGACATTACACAATTTCCTGCCTTCATCAACATTCTTAATAATCATCACCCCTCCATCAAAGTCAAACACACCATAGACCCAGACCACATCAACTTCCTAGACACCACAGTTTTTTTCAGGCCATCCAACACAACACACAAAACCCTACAGACCAAGGTATACTTCAAACCAACAGACACACACGCCCTACTCCATAAATCTAGTTATCACCCCAAACACACCTTTAAGGGCATTATCAAATCACAACTCACCCGCTTCCACCGTATCTGCTCCGACACCACAGACTTTCACGCCGCCACCAAAATATTATTCCACAGCCTCCGCTCCAGAGGCTATTCCAAACGATTTCTCCGTTCCATTAAAAACACCACCCTGGCATCTCTCGCTCCCGCTCGCTCATTGCACCCCCCTTCTCCACTCCGGGTCCCAGGGCCTGGGCCGCCTCAATTTCCTTCCCCCTACCCGAACCTGGGTCTGTATCCCCGGTCCAACCCCGACCCCCACCTCCTCCCCTACCTGAACCAAGGTTTGTATCCCCGACCCCTTGAGGATGGAGGCGACTCGGGCCCACCACCACACACATGCACACATCAGAACCCACCACAACTCATACCCCTGGTTTCTACCTTTTCACATAAGATCACAACACTCCATAGTACTATCAAACACAACTTTGCCATATTACAGTCTCAACACCCGGCTTTTCACAACCATAAAATCATCTCCGCCTATAGAAAAAACAAGAGCCTCCAATCACTACTCACTCGATCGCAATTTACAGACCATAGCCCCACACCCCAATTACAATACGCCCACCACTACAAAAATAGAAAATTTATTCATAATCCACACACCGGCACAGCTTTTCCCACCCTAGGCTCCCTTTCCATCACCACCACCAACGCAGTATACATCATCACATGCACATTCTGCCACAAACATTATATCGGTGAAACCAAGCACTCCATCCACACCCGCCTATCACAACACCTCTACAATATCGGGCAAGGTCGACTCAACACCCCCCTGGTCAAACATTTCCAACTTCACCCCCCCACGCACCTTACAGTTTCCGGTCTAGAGAGTAATGACCGGTGGACCATTGGGCAGAGAAAGAGAGCGGAGAGAATTTGGATCCACAGGCTGGGGACCGCGGTACCGGGAGGTCTCAATAAGGACTGAAGGAAGGCCGATCTGGCCAACCCACTCCTGGTGGGGTGGTCCCTGGACCTACGATCCGGCTGCGCGGATCCCCCTTTCCTAGGATCCCAATCACGTCTTAATCTTGGTGCGAGATGACAACCCCATTATCTATTTTTTTTTTTTTTTTTTTTTTTTTTTTTTTTTTTTTTTTTTTTAATTTATTTATTATATGCATTTATTATTTATATTTATTATTATTAACTGTTATTTATTACTTTTACTGAATCTTAGACAATCTTATTAGACTGTTTGGAGGGGACAATTTTTTAATTTTGTTTGCTGTGATTTTACCCAGAGCACTTATTGCATGGTTTTTTGAATTTTTTTACTTGTATTTATGTGTTTTACTATGGCACTTTGTTTTTAATAGCACTTCTTTTATCGTATTTTAGCACTTAGAACTTTATAATTAGCACTTTCTCCTCCTCCAGCTTTTAGATTTTACCTAGATTTAACTCTATTAATTTATTATTTATTTATTTATTTACTTATTTATTATCTATCTTACTAATAATTTTATCTGGGGAGGCCGTCTCGCCCGGGGATCTGGGCAGCCTTCCTTGTTTAAATTAACTCTATTGAGTCGCTCCTCCTCCTCCTGCCCTTGTGCTCTCTCTGGGGATTGAACCCTCGTCCCTGGCGGGAGGGACCGCAGCCTTCTCCACCACACCACCCCTTAGATCAGTAGGCCAGCGCAAAATAAAAATAACTTATAAACCCATAACCCTAACCCAACCCCAAACCTAACCCAGCCCGTGCCACTGATCTAGACCCGTTTTTCAACCAAATCGCAACACAGCCAATATAAAATACCACACCACTAACGGCGAGCACCCACAAACAAACCACCACCCAAAAAAAAAAAAAAAAAAAAAAAAAAAAGCGCCGATTTTGTGGATGGGTTTGGCTCGCCTGCCCTGGGATTCGAGCTGGCGCCCACGTTTCCAGGGCGCCCAGCCCAGCCGGGTGAGCCACTGCATCCACATCCATAGCAACGGCCCTTTTACATCATATCGATTCAAAACCTTCCCCCTCCCCCCCTCAGAATATCCAATCGGATCCTTTAACCCGATTTCCCTCCAAAAACCAAATCCACACCCCCTAGCACACCCAATCAGAATACAATACTGCACCATCCCATGATCTGACCACCACAGGATTGGATGTTGAACTCTTGGGGGAGGGACTTACCCTCCCTTCCCCAACAGTCAAAACGCCGGATGTTGGCCGTTTCCAGTATCCCCTGAGGAAGCAGTACATCTGCGAAACGTCGGGATCTCCTCTGCTCCCCTGCGCAACACGGTAACTCTCTTTTATTACACAGCCGTTTTGGCAATTGTTTTAGTCTTTTTTATTGACCCCCTTTTTTTATCAGGCACGGTCTTAACTGTTTTTAACAATAAAGTTAGTTTTTAATCGCCGGTGGGGGGCTCCGCCTGTCCCGACAGATGGCATGAAAAAAATAGAGACTTTCGTTTAAAATTGAAAAGCTCTGTTTAAGTGACCCCACTAGCCAGAGCCGAACGGAGGAGCGGCCCCGGGAAAACTTTCCATCTATTCCCGGGTAACCGAGATCGGAACCCCCCAGCAGAAAAACAACAACCTGCGGCAACAATCCAGTGCCGAGCTGGGGACCGGCTCCGGGAAAATCGTCCATCTACTCCCGGATAGCCGAGATCAGAAGCCCTCAGCTAAACGACCATCTGCGGCATTAAGGTAAGAGCCCTCCACCACCATGTTTTTTACACGTAGAGTTGGGGCTGCGCACGGGAGCGGGGCTGGAAACGGCTCAGCACCTATTAGGCACACACCAACGCCACTCATGTCCACTATCACACACCCACCCAATAGACCACGCACAACCACATCGCAATATCAAACACACATTTCCCCTCTCACTCACCCACCGGACCCAGAAACCAGACACACAAGTAAACAATATTTTAAACTCATTCAGGCCACACATCACAAACACATTATGGACACTGCAATAACCACGGACATATTTCCACCGGGCATGCTACGCCAAGTCAATCGACTGACTGATTTCATTAAGCCATCCACACCAACATCAGACACACGAACGAAGATATTTACAAACACTACACAGTGGATGCGCAATACCATTATTATACTCCAACAACATTACACACACACAATAACCACATTAGTCACATCCCCCTACAACCCTCTGGCTCTACAAATAGCCACTGGTTGGGCCCAGAAACGCTATGGCCCCAGGCTGACAGCAGAAACCCTGCGGGAAGTCCAGCGGATTTTGCATACTGATCTAACCGCAACCACCACCACCACCAGCCCCGGACCTCACCACAAGAACCAATGGAAAGCAAACAACACCTCAGCCATGACTCAAGAAAACACAGAAGGTGAGAAGGATTATCCACCATTACCCAAACCACAAGCCCCTCACAAACTCTCCCTCTTCCTCGGTCCACGCACCTCCCTCACAGAAGAAATACAGCATCATAACCGGTCAGCAGCACCTGAAGTTTCCATACCCCCAACAGCTCTACCTCCAAGAAGAGGCCCCATCCGACCACCGCAGGCCCCTGGACAAGTATTAACACACCCAACTCCGGCTCATCACACACCACCACAACAGAAGACCCACCCCACCCAGTCACCACCCGTTCTCACCAACCTCATAACACACACACAGGTTACAGCCCAAATACACCAACCCCCCAACAAATCTACCACCACACAGGACCCACATTACAACACACACAGTACACGCTCTAATATTTCAGTTTGCATTCCTGATACCATTTCTATCCATCTCTCACAGACAGATGCTGAGGGTGCCCGGGATGGCCTGGCGGGGCGGCTGACCCCACAAAAGCAAAAAACTTTGCAATTGAGGGAAATGATGAAAGGGTCCACTGAGGTCAAGGATGACCGAATCATAACCCTATCTGAGCCCTCCACTCAACAACTAATTGGGGTTGAGCTGCCCGGCCGGGTTGCCCCGGACACCTGCACACCAATAGCCCAGGCCCATTGCCACGCCACCCTCCCCATACCTCCCCGTTCCTCCCGTCTTCCCCCTTCCCCTCCCAAACCCATTCTACCTCTCTCCCCCCTCCCTCCTGAACCTAGTGCTTCCCCTTCCAAATCCACTCCGCCTCTTTCCTCCCACCCCAACTCCCCACTCTCTTCCAAACCTGTCTCTCTTTCGCCCTCTCCTATTCCCCTCTCCCCCTCCCTTAGCGTAGAGACCCCATACACCCCTAATCTTTCTTCTGTTTCCCATCCCACCTCCCCTTGCACTACAGTTCAGATCCATTCACCCTTTCAATCACCCACCTACAAACCCACCTATCACATTGCACGCCCATACCGCAAAATCCAGGACTGGTCTTTCAGAGGCAGAAAACCAGTCCTGGTGCTGGGAGACTCAAACATCAATCGGATCCCAGCTCACAAATTTTCACAAATCCAGCTGGACAGCTACCCCGGGGCCAACGTATATAACTTTTTGAAGGTATGCGAAAAGTCCCTCCCCAACCCCGACGCCAAGATTATCATTTTCTCCGTGGGGATCAACAACAGGGACCAGGACCCCAGACAGACCACAATCAAACAACTGAAAGCCCTATTCCGCACAGCAAAGTCGACCTTCCCCAACGCAGACATTTACTTTCCCATCCTCAACTACTCGCCCCACCTCACACCCACACAACAGAGCAACCTGAAATTAATTAACAACACCATGGCCACACACTTCCCCATCCTCACTGAAATTCCCCACGACACCTTCATAACAGAGAAGGACCACATCCACTGGACACCCACCACAGCCAAACATATCTTTTCCAATTGGTGCACACAGCTAAATTTATAATAACCCCCAAAACAAATCCAGTACCACACACACACAACTCCCCTGCATACCAGCACCGGGACCTGGACTGGAACTCCCCCTCCAATATCCTCAATCTAGCAACCCTCTTCATACCCTCCCCAGCCCAACGCCGTCTTTTGGAGAAGGGGCTCTCCTTCGTCCCACGACCCACCAAATTCGACCGGGAGGAACTTCAAAGGGACCTACACAACTTCCACAGACGCCTCAAATTAATTGATTATTTTCATCCCCACTCCGACTACCAACACACACCTTTCAGCTATCCATCCAACTGGGAACCGGACTGGACTGGACTACATACTTCAACACAATCATTCATACACACAGACCGACGGGCCCTGAAACGCTACAGGCCCCCGGCAGACGTCTCTGACAACCTGTCGGGGGCCGAGCGCAGGGCCCTCACTGAACTTACCCACAACCCCAACATCATCATAAAACCGGCGGACAAAGGATCCAAAATAATCATCATGGACCGTCACCAATACCTCATAGAAGCCAATAGACAACTCAACAACAACACATACTATAAACGACTGGACGACTCAATTCAAATACCCACCCAAAGCAGACTAAGGACTATCATTCAAACACTCTACAACAAAAAATATATATCCGCCAAACAAAAAAACTACTTATTCGGACCGGACAACCCACGACCACGCTACTTTTACTTACTACCTAAAATACATAAACCACCACACACTTGGACTATCCCTTTTGAGGTCCCTCCCGGAAGACCAATAGTCTCCGACTGCAACAGCGCCACCTACCACATCTCTCAGTACATCGACCACTTCTTGGGGCCCCTCTCCACCCAACATCCGAGTTACATCAAGGACACATATCACTTCATAGAAATTATCAGGTCCATGGCAGTCCCGAACCAATCATATCTCTTTACAATTGACATCGATAGCTTATACACAAACATCAACACCCACCTTGGACTACAAACACTTACAAACATATTCAATAGAAACCCCGACCGGAACAGACCCAACCAAGAACTCATCCAATTAATAGAACTCTGCCTTACTAACAATGACTTCCTTTTTAATAACCAATATTTTCTCCAGGTTAACGGGACAGCCATGGGCCAGAGATTCGCCCCCTCCTACGCCAACCTCTATATGAGCGAGTGGGAGCGAGAAGCCTTGGCCAAATGCCCCCTACAACCATCCCTTTATCTTAGGTATTTGGACGACATTTTTGGCATTTGGCCCCATGACATTACACAATTTCCTGCCTTCATCAACATTCTTAATAATCATCACCCCTCCATCAAAGTCAAACACACCATAGACCCAGACCACATCAACTTCCTAGACACCACAGTTTTTTTCAGGCCATCCAACACAACACACAAAACCCTACAGACCAAGGTATACTTCAAACCAACAGACACACACGCCCTACTCCATAAATCTAGTTATCACCCCAAACACACCTTTAAGGGCATTATCAAATCACAACTCACCCGCTTCCACCGTATCTGCTCCGACACCACAGACTTTCACGCCGCCACCAAAATATTATTCCACAGCCTCCGCTCCAGAGGCTATTCCAAACGATTTCTCCGTTCCATTAAAAACACCACCCTGGCATCTCTCGCTCCCGCTCGCTCATTGCACCCCCCTTCTCCACTCCGGGTCCCAGGGCCTGGGCCGCCTCAATTTCCTTCCCCCTACCCGAACCTGGGTCTGTATCCCCGGTCCAACCCCGACCCCCACCTCCTCCCCTACCTGAACCAAGGTTTGTATCCCCGACCCCTTGAGGATGGAGGCGACTCGGGCCCACCACCACACACATGCACACATCAGAACCCACCACAACTCATACCCCTGGTTTCTACCTTTTC
>NW_026611188.1:30000-62500 GCF_029633865.1 Lampris incognitus | reverse complement strand
AAGCCTCCGTAAACGAGGCTACTCCAAACGCTTCCTCCGCACCATTAAAAATAAAAACAACACCTTGGCTCCTCCCGTTCCCATTCGCTCACCCCCCCATCGGCCCCAGCCCCCGCCAACCCAGGTTCCCAGATCCGAGCTGCCTCCACCCTCTTCCCCCTACCTGAACCAAGGCCTGGATCCTCTAAACCCCAGCCCTGACACCCCCTCCCACCCTTATCCTGATCTTAACCACCCCCAACCCCATCCTTATCCTAACCCTAACCCCAACCCTAACCCCAACCCTAACCATAACCCCAACCCTAACCCCAACCCTAACCCTAACCATAACCCCAACCCTAATCATAGCCCCAACCCTAACCCTAACCCTAACCACGACCCTAACCCTAAACTTAACCATGACCCTACCCCCGGTCCTTATCCTGAACCTAACTCTTCCCCCTTCCCCAATGAAGGCCTGCATCCCAACCCCCCTGTAGCGAGAGGCAGCTCGGGCCCACAACACACCGCCACAATTAGTTCACACCTCAACCCTACCCCGCCGCGGCACTTCATACCTCTCATCTCCACCTTTTCACACAAAATAACCGGTCTCCACCAGGCCATAAAGAACAGTTTCTCCAGTCTGCAGTCCCAGCACCCGGCTTTCCACAACAATAAAATCATATCCGCTTACAGAAAAAACAAGAGCCTCCACAACATACTGGTCAAATCCCAATTCTCCGATCACAGACCCACACCCCAATTACAATATGCACACCACTACAGAAACAGAAAATACATCCACAACCCACACACCAACACAGCTATGCCCACCTTGGGCTCATTCTCCGTCAACACCACAAACGTCGTTTACATCATCACATGCACCCTCTGCGACAAACACTACATTGGGGAAACCCGACACTCGATACATACACGACTCTCACAACACATACACAACATCATGGTAGGCAAACTTCGTACCCCCCTAATCACACACTTCCAAACGCACCCCTCCTCCCACCTCATCATCTCTGGCCTTGAAAACAACGATCACTGGACCGGGGGGCAGAGGAAGAGAGCGGAAAAACAGTGGATCCACAAGCTCCGGACGACCGCACCGGGAGGCCTCAATGATGACGTTTAATTACGCCGGCCCCTGTTTGCTCATGTCCATGCACCCGCCAACAACCATCTTTATCCATTGGGGGGACTAGTTCAGACACCGTAGGCCAGTGCAAATAAAGTCAATTACCGACACCCCAAACCCCAACCCTAACCCAACCCTAATCCAGCCAGTGCCACGGATCTGGACTCCCCCCTGCAACTCAGATAATCCGGAAACCCTACGTAAAAACGACCTCCACATTCTCTCACCATATCAGATTCCTTCTGTATTCACCCTCTTTCCCCACTCCATTCCACCCCACACACACACACACACACACACACACACACACACACGGAAAAAATAAATAAAAAAATAAAAAAAATAATAATAAAATAAAAAAATAAATTAATAATAATTATAATATTTGATTGATGGGTGGGTGGGGGTGGCGCTCCGTTTTCTGCCGCCTGCGGGACTCGATCGCGGCCCGCTGGGCTGACGGGCGGGCGCGCTATCCGCCACACCACATGGGCGTGGGAGTTTGCTCACACACATAGCTACACATAGTTACTTTGCCCCTCTGTCCTTCCGGGATCAATGACCAATCAGGGGGCTGCGTCTCCTGCCCCGCCGAGATTCAAAATACGAAGTGGCGTATGGGGTTGGCGCAGCGGTGTTGCCGCCGGGCTGATTGGACGCGTTTGTCCCGGAAGGGGGAGGGGGCTCCCGCGTCCACACACACTATATATACACCTTGGCTTGTCCTCTCTGCCTGTTCACCTCTGATGAAGCAACGTCTAGTTGCGAAACGTTGGGTGTTTGAACTCCGATGCGCTCGGGTATCGCTTCTTTTTTTAAAAAAAAGGAATTTTCCGATTAGAGTTGTGCTCCCACTTCTTTGATCGGATGATTGGCTGTCGCAACATTATTAATTTCAAAACGGCGGTGGGGGACTCTTTTCCTCGGCCGCGCGCCCGGCCCGGGGCGTGCTGGGCCGCTCGCCCGGAGACGTCCACGCGGTCGGAGACTTCGACGAAAGCCGGGGGACGTGGTTTCGGCGGCGGCCGGGCCCGGGGCGGCGGCCGGGACGCCGGGCCGGCGCGTACTGAGGTAGGAGCCCGCCACCAGTCTAATTCTTCTTTTTTTCAGGAGCGGACCGACGCATTGGAGTTAACAGGTATGAACGGACAGCCAACACACAGAGCACACGCACGCGACTTCCATCCACGACCACACATGTCCATCGCCACACACCCAACACATAGATCACGACATGCGCGCGTACACGCGCACACGCACACACCGCCTCACATGCGGACCGGATACCCTTGCACACGCACACAATCTCGGCAGCCACTCACCTACAGACCCATCCAGCCGTCGACCCCAGAAACTAGACACAACAGCAAACGGTATTATAGGCTCATTCAGGCCACATACCACAAACGTGTCATAGATGAGGCCATAGCCACGAAAACATTTCCCCCCGGTATGATGAGACAAGTTAACAAACTCACGGCCTTCATCAAACCGGCAGCTCCCACACAACACACACACAACAGAGTGGCAGAAAACACCATCTCCTGGATGGAAAACAACATGGCCATTTTACAGGAACATTACCGGGCCACTATGGCAACCTTCACTGACACACCCAAAGATGCCTTAGCCCTCCGGATTGCTATTGGTTGGGCTAGGAAGAAATATGGCCAAAAACTCAAACAGGACACCATTCACACAGTAGAACACATCTTAGACATTCACCCACACAATCGCACACCAGCCGACCCACAACCCTGCCCCCCCCCTCCTCCCCCTCCTCCTCCTCCCCCTCCCCGCGCTCATCACACACTCACCGCAAATACACAATCTCGGCCACTCATCCAAGGGGGGACAGAAGAAGACTTTCCACCCCTACCGAGGGCAAGGGCCCCATACAAACTATATTCACTTTACCTAGGTCCACGCGCTTCCCTCTCCGAAGAAATCGCCCGCCCCACATCAATTGCCCCAACAAACCGACACTCACCACTCACACAGACGACGGCAACCTGCCAAACAGCAGACCAGCCAAAAAAGTCGTCACAGCCCTCCTCAGTCCCACTACCCATCACAACACCCCAAGTAACCCCAACACCCACCACCCAACCCCGTAGCGGACCGCTAAAACCACTGACCGCCCTGCGGGACAGCCACGCTCAGGTCCATGCGCCACCCCAGACAGTAACACCACCACACACCACCCCGGACTTTGCGACTACCACCTTGGACGGACCCCTCAGGGAGTCTAACGTGGCCGTAACGACGGAGGACTCAATTCTTCCCCTCTCTCTATCCCCCACAGATCTCCCCGGCGGGCGGACCGGCTCGGTTGGGCAGCAAACCTCTCCCAGCCATCTCAAAAAAACACAGGGTGAAAAGGGTGAAACAACCATGATGAGCGGGACGCAGAAGGTCGATATGGCCGCAACAAGAGCCCATTCTGAACCCTCCACCCAACAAGATGGTGGGGCCTCGCTGCCTGGCCACCCCGGTCCGCGGGCCGCGACACCAGAAATAGACAATCGGCTCCCCACACACCCGCTATCCCCTACCACACCGTTTGCCCGGGCGCTGGGCACACCCCCCCTCCGCCAATCTCCATTCAGACCCACCTACCACATAGCGAGAGCGCACCTTAAAATAACAGCCTGGAATTTTAAACCCCGTAGACCCATCATTATCCTGGGTGATTCAAACATCAATAGGATCCCCCCTCACCACAACCCCGACATACAACTCGACAGTTATCCGGGAGCCACGCTGTATACTTTTCTGAAAGTATGCGAAAAGGCACCGATTTACCCGAACACCAAAATCGCGGTATTCTCAATTGGCCTCAACAACAGGGACCGGGACGCAAAACAAACCTCCATAAAACAGCTCAGAGCACTTTACAGACAGGCCAAAATCACCTTCCCAAATGCAGACATTTACTTCCCCATTATAAATTACTCCTCACGGCTCCCGCCAACCCACCAGGACAATTTGAAAATCATTAACAACACCATAGCCACACACCTCCCCTTCCTGGCAGAAATCCCACATGACACCTTCACCACGGAAAAAGATAACCTCCACTGGACAGCGTCCACAGCCCGCAATATCTTCCAACATTGGTGCAAACAATTAAATTTAACGTCGGCCTGAAGCCTAACCGGGCACGGGACGAGCACACCCCAGCATACCCACGACCGGACACACACCGCAATCGGGACCTGGTCTGGAATTCAGAATCACAAATTTGTAATCTGGCAACATTGTTCACTCCCACCACACCACAACGCCATCTCTTGGAGAGGGGGCTCACCTTCATCCCACGTCCCACCAACTTTGACTGGGAGCAACTTCATAGGGACCTACACAATTACCACAGACGAATAAAACTCAAAAATTATTTCCATCCCGACTCCCAACAACAACGACAACACAAACAATTCAGCCACCCGTCCACCTGGGAACCGGACAAGACCACCCTAGACCCGGAAACACAACACCTCATCCTCCAAGATAGACTGACTCTACGCCGCTACCGTCCCCCGGCGGATGTCCCAGACAACCTACCGGGGGCCGAACGCGCAGCGCTCAAACAACTAATCCATCACCCCAACATCATTATCAAACCGGCAGACAAAGGCAGCAAAATTGTAATCATGGACAGACAACAATACTCACTGGAGGCGAACAGACAGCTAAACAACACCACCTACTATAGACCCCTGGACGATACAATACAACCCCAGACCCAAATTCAAATCCGGACCATTATTCAGTCGCTACATAACAAAAAATACATTTCGGCCAAACAAAAACACTATCTATTCGGACCACAGAACCCACGACCCCGCTATTTTTATCTCCTACCAAAAATCCACAAAGAGCCACAAACTTGGACCGTTCCCTTTGAGGTTCCTCCCGGCCGCCCTATAGTCTCGGACTGCAATAGCGCCACCTACCACATTAGCCAATACATCGACCACTTCTTGGGCCCTCTCTCCACCCGACACCCCAGCTACATTAAAGACACATACCACTTCCTGGAAATCATCCGCTCCATGGCCGTCCCCGCCAACGCGTATGTATTCACAATTGACGTGGATAGCCTGTATACCAATATTAACACACAACTGGGTTTACAAGTCATCTCATCCGTTTTTTCTCGCAACCCGGACGACACACGACCGGATGCAGAAATCCTTCAACTCCTAGAATTGTGCCTGAAAAACAACGACTTCCTATTCAACAACCAATATTATCTCCAGGTGACCGGGACGGCCATGGGCCAGAGATTCGCACCATCCTATGCCAACCTCTACATGAGTGAATGGGAGCGAGAGGCCTTGGACAAATGCCCCCTAAAACCCACCCTCTACCTTCGGTTTTTAGACGACATTTTCGGAATCTGGCCACACGACCTGGCACAATTCTCAGACTTCATCCACATTCTCAATAATCATCACCCCTCCATCAAAATCAAACACACCATAGAATCGGAACAAATCAACTTCCTGGACACCACAGTCTATTTCAGGCCACTCAACACCACGCAGAAAACACTCCAGACCAAAGTTTATTTCAAACCAACGGACACACACTCACTATTACACAAAAATAGTTACCATCCAAGACACACGTTCATAGGCATAGTCAAATCACAACTCATCCGTTTCCGTCGCATTTGCTCAGACATCTCAGACTTCCACTCAGCCACCCAGATTCTGTTCAAAAGCCTCCGTAAACGAGGCTACTCCAAACGCTTCCTCCGCACCATTAAAAATAAAAACAACACCTTGGCTCCTCCCGTTCCCATTCGCTCACCCCCCCATCGGCCCCAGCCCCCGCCAACCCAGGTTCCCAGATCCGAGCTGCCTCCACCCTCTTCCCCCTACCTGAACCAAGGCCTGGATCCTCTAAACCCCAGCCCTGACACCCCCTCCCACCCTTATCCTGATCTTAACCACCCCCAACCCCATCCTTATCCTAACCCTAACCCCAACCCTAACCCCAACCCTAACCATAACCCCAACCCTAACCCCAACCCTAACCCTAACCATAACCCCAACCCTAATCATAGCCCCAACCCTAACCCTAACCCTAACCACGACCCTAACCCTAAACTTAACCATGACCCTACCCCCGGTCCTTATCCTGAACCTAACTCTTCCCCCTTCCCCAATGAAGGCCTGCATCCCAACCCCCCTGTAGCGAGAGGCAGCTCGGGCCCACAACACACCGCCACAATTAGTTCACACCTCAACCCTACCCCGCCGCGGCACTTCATACCTCTCATCTCCACCTTTTCACACAAAATAACCGGTCTCCACCAGGCCATAAAGAACAGTTTCTCCAGTCTGCAGTCCCAGCACCCGGCTTTCCACAACAATAAAATCATATCCGCTTACAGAAAAAACAAGAGCCTCCACAACATACTGGTCAAATCCCAATTCTCCGATCACAGACCCACACCCCAATTACAATATGCACACCACTACAGAAACAGAAAATACATCCACAACCCACACACCAACACAGCTATGCCCACCTTGGGCTCATTCTCCGTCAACACCACAAACGTCGTTTACATCATCACATGCACCCTCTGCGACAAACACTACATTGGGGAAACCCGACACTCGATACATACACGACTCTCACAACACATACACAACATCATGGTAGGCAAACTTCGTACCCCCCTAATCACACACTTCCAAACGCACCCCTCCTCCCACCTCATCATCTCTGGCCTTGAAAACAACGATCACTGGACCGGGGGGCAGAGGAAGAGAGCGGAAAAACAGTGGATCCACAAGCTCCGGACGACCGCACCGGGAGGCCTCAATGATGACGTTTAATTACGCCGGCCCCTGTTTGCTCATGTCCATGCACCCGCCAACAACCATCTTTATCCATTGGGGGGACTAGTTCAGACACCGTAGGCCAGTGCAAATAAAGTCAATTACCGACACCCCAAACCCCAACCCTAACCCAACCCTAATCCAGCCAGTGCCACGGATCTGGACTCCCCCCTGCAACTCAGATAATCCGGAAACCCTACGTAAAAACGACCTCCACATTCTCTCACCATATCAGATTCCTTCTGTATTCACCCTCTTTCCCCACTCCATTCCACCCCACACACACACACACACACACACACACACACACACACACACACACGGAAAAAATAAATAAAAAAATAAAAAAAAAATAATAAAATAAAAAAATAGATTAATGGTGATTATGGTGTTTGGTTGATGGGTGGGTGGGGGTGGCGCTCCGTTTTCTGCCGCCTGCGGGACTCGATCGCGGCCCGCTGGGCTGACGGGCGGGCGCGCTGTCCGCCACACCACATGGGCGTGGGAGTTTGCTCACACACATAGCTACACATAGTTACTTTGCCCCTCTGTCCTTCCGGGATCAATGACCAATCAGGGGGCTGCGTCTCCTGCCCCGCCGAGATTCAAAATACGAAGTGGCGTATGGGGTTGGCGCAGCGGTGTTGCCGCCGGGCTGATTGGACGCGTTTGTCCCGGAAGGGGGAGGGGGCTCCCGCGTCCACACACACTATATATACACCTTGGCTTGTCCTCTCTGCCTGTTCACCTCTGATGAAGCAACGTCTAGTTGCGAAACGTTGGGTGTTTGAACTCCAATGCGCTCGGGTATCGCTTCTTTTTTTAAAAAGGAATTTTCCGATTAGAGTTGTGCTCCCACTTCTTTGATCGGATGATTGGCTGTCGCAACATTATTAATTTCAAAACGGCGGTGGGGGACTCTTTTCCTCGGCCGCGCGCCCGGCCCGGGGCGTGCTGGGCCGCTCGCCCGGAGACGTCCACGCGGTCGGAGACTTCGACGAAAGCCGGGGGACGTGGTTTCGGCGGCGGCCGGGCCCGGGGCGGCGGCCGGGGCGCCGGGCCGGCGCGTACTGAGGTGGGAGCCCGCCACCAGTCTAATTCTTCTTTTTTTCAGGAGCGGACCGACGCATTGGAGTTAACAGGTATGAACGGACAGCCAACACACAGAGCACACGCACGCGACTTCCATCCACGACCACACATGTCCATCGCCACACACCCAACACATAGATCACGACATGCGCGCGTACACGCGCACACGCACACACCGCCTCACATGCGGACCGGATACCCTTGCACACGCACACAATCTCGGCAGCCACTCACCTACAGACCCATCCAGCCGTCGACCCCAGAAACTAGACACAACAGCAAACGGTATTATAGGCTCATTCAGGCCACATACCACAAACGTGTCATAGATGAGGCCATAGCCACGAAAACATTTCCCCCCGGTATGATGAGACAAGTTAACAAACTCACGGCCTTCATCAAACCGGCAGCTCCCACACAACACACACACAACAGAGTGGCAGAAAACACCATCTCCTGGATGGAAAACAACATGGCCATTTTACAGGAACATTACCGGGCCACTATGGCAACCTTCACTGACACACCCAAAGATGCCTTAGCCCTCCGGATTGCTATTGGTTGGGCTAGGAAGAAATATGGCCAAAAACTCAAACAGGACACCATTCACACAGTAGAACACATCTTAGACATTCACCCACACAATCGCACACCAGCCGACCCACAACCCTGCCCCCCCCCTCCTCCCCCTCCTCCTCCTCCCCCTCCCCGCGCTCATCACACACTCACCGCAAATACACAATCTCGGCCACTCATCCAAGGGGGGACAGAAGAAGACTTTCCACCCCTACCGAGGGCAAGGGCCCCATACAAACTATATTCACTTTACCTAGGTCCACGCGCTTCCCTCTCCGAAGAAATCGCCCGCCCCACATCAATTGCCCCAACAAACCGACACTCACCACTCACACAGACGACGGCAACCTGCCAAACAGCAGACCAGCCAAAAAAGTCGTCACAGCCCTCCTCAGTCCCACTACCCATCACAACACCCCAAGTAACCCCAACACCCACCACCCAACCCCGTAGCGGACCGCTAAAACCACTGACCGCCCTGCGGGACAGCCACGCTCAGGTCCATGCGCCACCCCAGACAGTAACACCACCACACACCACCCCGGACTTTGCGACTACCACCTTGGACGGACCCCTCAGGGAGTCTAACGTGGCCGTAACGACGGAGGACTCAATTCTTCCCCTCTCTCTATCCCCCACAGATCTCCCCGGCGGGCGGACCGGCTCGGTTGGGCAGCAAACCTCTCCCAGCCATCTCAAAAAAACACAGGGTGAAAAGGGTGAAACAACCATGATGAGCGGGACGCAGAAGGTCGATATGGCCGCAACAAGAGCCCATTCTGAACCCTCCACCCAACAAGATGGTGGGGCCTCGCTGCCTGGCCACCCCGGTCCGCGGGCCGCGACACCAGAAATAGACAATCGGCTCCCCACACACCCGCTATCCCCTACCACACCGTTTGCCCGGGCGCTGGGCACACCCCCCCTCCGCCAATCTCCATTCAGACCCACCTACCACATAGCGAGAGCGCACCTTAAAATAACAGCCTGGAATTTTAAACCCCGTAGACCCATCATTATCCTGGGTGATTCAAACATCAATAGGATCCCCCCTCACCACAACCCCGACATACAACTCGACAGTTATCCGGGAGCCACGCTGTATACTTTTCTGAAAGTATGCGAAAAGGCACCGATTTACCCGAACACCAAAATCGCGGTATTCTCAATTGGCCTCAACAACAGGGACCGGGACGCAAAACAAACCTCCATAAAACAGCTCAGAGCACTTTACAGACAGGCCAAAATCACCTTCCCAAATGCAGACATTTACTTCCCCATTATAAATTACTCCTCACGGCTCCCGCCAACCCACCAGGACAATTTGAAAATCATTAACAACACCATAGCCACACACCTCCCCTTCCTGGCAGAAATCCCACATGACACCTTCACCACGGAAAAAGATAACCTCCACTGGACAGCGTCCACAGCCCGCAATATCTTCCAACATTGGTGCAAACAATTAAATTTAACGTCGGCCTGAAGCCTAACCGGGCACGGGACGAGCACACCCCAGCATACCCACGACCGGACACACACCGCAATCGGGACCTGGTCTGGAATTCAGAATCACAAATTTGTAATCTGGCAACATTGTTCACTCCCACCACACCACAACGCCATCTCTTGGAGAGGGGGCTCACCTTCATCCCACGTCCCACCAACTTTGACTGGGAGCAACTTCATAGGGACCTACACAATTACCACAGACGAATAAAACTCAAAAATTATTTCCATCCCGACTCCCAACAACAACGACAACACAAACAATTCAGCCACCCGTCCACCTGGGAACCGGACAAGACCACCCTAGACCCGGAAACACAACACCTCATCCTCCAAGATAGACTGACTCTACGCCGCTACCGTCCCCCGGCGGATGTCCCAGACAACCTACCGGGGGCCGAACGCGCAGCGCTCAAACAACTAATCCATCACCCCAACATCATTATCAAACCGGCAGACAAAGGCAGCAAAATTGTAATCATGGACAGACAACAATACTCACTGGAGGCGAACAGACAGCTAAACAACACCACCTACTATAGACCCCTGGACGATACAATACAACCCCAGACCCAAATTCAAATCCGGACCATTATTCAGTCGCTACATAACAAAAAATACATTTCGGCCAAACAAAAACACTATCTATTCGGACCACAGAACCCACGACCCCGCTATTTTTATCTCCTACCAAAAATCCACAAAGAGCCACAAACTTGGACCGTTCCCTTTGAGGTTCCTCCCGGCCGCCCTATAGTCTCGGACTGCAATAGCGCCACCTACCACATTAGCCAATACATCGACCACTTCTTGGGCCCTCTCTCCACCCGACACCCCAGCTACATTAAAGACACATACCACTTCCTGGAAATCATCCGCTCCATGGCCGTCCCCGCCAACGCGTATGTATTCACAATTGACGTGGATAGCCTGTATACCAATATTAACACACAACTGGGTTTACAAGTCATCTCATCCGTTTTTTCTCGCAACCCGGACGACACACGACCGGATGCAGAAATCCTTCAACTCCTAGAATTGTGCCTGAAAAACAACGACTTCCTATTCAACAACCAATATTATCTCCAGGTGACCGGGACGGCCATGGGCCAGAGATTCGCACCATCCTATGCCAACCTCTACATGAGTGAATGGGAGCGAGAGGCCTTGGACAAATGCCCCCTAAAACCCACCCTCTACCTTCGGTTTTTAGACGACATTTTCGGAATCTGGCCACACGACCTGGCACAATTCTCAGACTTCATCCACATTCTCAATAATCATCACCCCTCCATCAAAATCAAACACACCATAGAATCGGAACAAATCAACTTCCTGGACACCACAGTCTATTTCAGGCCACTCAACACCACGCAGAAAACACTCCAGACCAAAGTTTATTTCAAACCAACGGACACACACTCACTATTACACAAAAATAGTTACCATCCAAGACACACGTTCATAGGCATAGTCAAATCACAACTCATCCGTTTCCGTCGCATTTGCTCAGACATCTCAGACTTCCACTCAGCCACCCAGATTCTGTTCAAAAGCCTCCGTAAACGAGGCTACTCCAAACGCTTCCTCCGCACCATTAAAAATAAAAACAACACCTTGGCTCCTCCCGTTCCCATTCGCTCACCCCCCCATCGGCCCCAGCCCCCGCCAACCCAGGTTCCCAGATCCGAGCTGCCTCCACCCTCTTCCCCCTACCTGAACCAAGGCCTGGATCCTCTAAACCCCAGCCCTGACACCCCCTCCCACCCTTATCCTGATCTTAACCACCCCCAACCCCATCCTTATCCTAACCCTAACCCCAACCCTAACCCCAACCCTAACCATAACCCCAACCCTAACCCCAACCCTAACCCTAACCATAACCCCAACCCTAATCATAGCCCCAACCCTAACCCTAACCCTAACCACGACCCTAACCCTAAACTTAACCATGACCCTACCCCCGGTCCTTATCCTGAACCTAACTCTTCCCCCTTCCCCAATGAAGGCCTGCATCCCAACCCCCCTGTAGCGAGAGGCAGCTCGGGCCCACAACACACCGCCACAATTAGTTCACACCTCAACCCTACCCCGCCGCGGCACTTCATACCTCTCATCTCCACCTTTTCACACAAAATAACCGGTCTCCACCAGGCCATAAAGAACAGTTTCTCCAGTCTGCAGTCCCAGCACCCGGCTTTCCACAACAATAAAATCATATCCGCTTACAGAAAAAACAAGAGCCTCCACAACATACTGGTCAAATCCCAATTCTCCGATCACAGACCCACACCCCAATTACAATATGCACACCACTACAGAAACAGAAAATACATCCACAACCCACACACCAACACAGCTATGCCCACCTTGGGCTCATTCTCCGTCAACACCACAAACGTCGTTTACATCATCACATGCACCCTCTGCGACAAACACTACATTGGGGAAACCCGACACTCGATACATACACGACTCTCACAACACATACACAACATCATGGTAGGCAAACTTCGTACCCCCCTAATCACACACTTCCAAACGCACCCCTCCTCCCACCTCATCATCTCTGGCCTTGAAAACAACGATCACTGGACCGGGGGGCAGAGGAAGAGAGCGGAAAAACAGTGGATCCACAAGCTCCGGACGACCGCACCGGGAGGCCTCAATGATGACGTTTAATTACGCCGGCCCCTGTTTGCTCATGTCCATGCACCCGCCAACAACCATCTTTATCCATTGGGGGGACTAGTTCAGACACCGTAGGCCAGTGCAAATAAAGTCAATTACCGACACCCCAAACCCCAACCCTAACCCAACCCTAATCCAGCCAGTGCCACGGATCTGGACTCCCCCCTGCAACTCAGATAATCCGGAAACCCTACGTAAAAACGACCTCCACATTCTCTCACCATATCAGATTCCTTCTGTATTCACCCTCTTTCCCCACTCCATTCCACCCCACACACACACACACACACACACACACACACACACACACACACACACGGAAAAAATAAATAAAAAAATAAAAAAAAAATAATAAAATAAAAAAATAGATTAATGGTGATTATGGTGTTTGGTTGATGGGTGGGTGGGGGTGGCGCTCCGTTTTCTGCCGCCTGCGGGACTCGATCGCGGCCCGCTGGGCTGACGGGCGGGCGCGCTGTCCGCCACACCACATGGGCGTGGGAGTTTGCTCACACACATAGCTACACATAGTTACTTTGCCCCTCTGTCCTTCCGGGATCAATGACCAATCAGGGGGCTGCGTCTCCTGCCCCGCCGAGATTCAAAATACGAAGTGGCGTATGGGGTTGGCGCAGCGGTGTTGCCGCCGGGCTGATTGGACGCGTTTGTCCCGGAAGGGGGAGGGGGCTCCCGCGTCCACACACACTATATATACACCTTGGCTTGTCCTCTCTGCCTGTTCACCTCTGATGAAGCAACGTCTAGTTGCGAAACGTTGGGTGTTTGAACTCCAATGCGCTCGGGTATCGCTTCTTTTTTTAAAAAGGAATTTTCCGATTAGAGTTGTGCTCCCACTTCTTTGATCGGATGATTGGCTGTCGCAACATTATTAATTTCAAAACGGCGGTGGGGGACTCTTTTCCTCGGCCGCGCGCCCGGCCCGGGGCGTGCTGGGCCGCTCGCCCGGAGACGTCCACGCGGTCGGAGACTTCGACGAAAGCCGGGGGACGTGGTTTCGGCGGCGGCCGGGCCCGGGGCGGCGGCCGGGGCGCCGGGCCGGCGCGTACTGAGGTGGGAGCCCGCCACCAGTCTAATTCTTCTTTTTTTCAGGAGCGGACCGACGCATTGGAGTTAACAGGTATGAACGGACAGCCAACACACAGAGCACACGCACGCGACTTCCATCCACGACCACACATGTCCATCGCCACACACCCAACACATAGATCACGACATGCGCGCGTACACGCGCACACGCACACACCGCCTCACATGCGGACCGGATACCCTTGCACACGCACACAATCTCGGCAGCCACTCACCTACAGACCCATCCAGCCGTCGACCCCAGAAACTAGACACAACAGCAAACGGTATTATAGGCTCATTCAGGCCACATACCACAAACGTGTCATAGATGAGGCCATAGCCACGAAAACATTTCCCCCCGGTATGATGAGACAAGTTAACAAACTCACGGCCTTCATCAAACCGGCAGCTCCCACACAACACACACACAACAGAGTGGCAGAAAACACCATCTCCTGGATGGAAAACAACATGGCCATTTTACAGGAACATTACCGGGCCACTATGGCAACCTTCACTGACACACCCAAAGATGCCTTAGCCCTCCGGATTGCTATTGGTTGGGCTAGGAAGAAATATGGCCAAAAACTCAAACAGGACACCATTCACACAGTAGAACACATCTTAGACATTCACCCACACAATCGCACACCAGCCGACCCACAACCCTGCCCCCCCCCTCCTCCCCCTCCTCCTCCTCCCCCTCCCCGCGCTCATCACACACTCACCGCAAATACACAATCTCGGCCACTCATCCAAGGGGGGACAGAAGAAGACTTTCCACCCCTACCGAGGGCAAGGGCCCCATACAAACTATATTCACTTTACCTAGGTCCACGCGCTTCCCTCTCCGAAGAAATCGCCCGCCCCACATCAATTGCCCCAACAAACCGACACTCACCACTCACACAGACGACGGCAACCTGCCAAACAGCAGACCAGCCAAAAAAGTCGTCACAGCCCTCCTCAGTCCCACTACCCATCACAACACCCCAAGTAACCCCAACACCCACCACCCAACCCCGTAGCGGACCGCTAAAACCACTGACCGCCCTGCGGGACAGCCACGCTCAGGTCCATGCGCCACCCCAGACAGTAACACCACCACACACCACCCCGGACTTTGCGACTACCACCTTGGACGGACCCCTCAGGGAGTCTAACGTGGCCGTAACGACGGAGGACTCAATTCTTCCCCTCTCTCTATCCCCCACAGATCTCCCCGGCGGGCGGACCGGCTCGGTTGGGCAGCAAACCTCTCCCAGCCATCTCAAAAAAACACAGGGTGAAAAGGGTGAAACAACCATGATGAGCGGGACGCAGAAGGTCGATATGGCCGCAACAAGAGCCCATTCTGAACCCTCCACCCAACAAGATGGTGGGGCCTCGCTGCCTGGCCACCCCGGTCCGCGGGCCGCGACACCAGAAATAGACAATCGGCTCCCCACACACCCGCTATCCCCTACCACACCGTTTGCCCGGGCGCTGGGCACACCCCCCCTCCGCCAATCTCCATTCAGACCCACCTACCACATAGCGAGAGCGCACCTTAAAATAACAGCCTGGAATTTTAAACCCCGTAGACCCATCATTATCCTGGGTGATTCAAACATCAATAGGATCCCCCCTCACCACAACCCCGACATACAACTCGACAGTTATCCGGGAGCCACGCTGTATACTTTTCTGAAAGTATGCGAAAAGGCACCGATTTACCCGAACACCAAAATCGCGGTATTCTCAATTGGCCTCAACAACAGGGACCGGGACGCAAAACAAACCTCCATAAAACAGCTCAGAGCACTTTACAGACAGGCCAAAATCACCTTCCCAAATGCAGACATTTACTTCCCCATTATAAATTACTCCTCACGGCTCCCGCCAACCCACCAGGACAATTTGAAAATCATTAACAACACCATAGCCACACACCTCCCCTTCCTGGCAGAAATCCCACATGACACCTTCACCACGGAAAAAGATAACCTCCACTGGACAGCGTCCACAGCCCGCAATATCTTCCAACATTGGTGCAAACAATTAAATTTAACGTCGGCCTGAAGCCTAACCGGGCACGGGACGAGCACACCCCAGCATACCCACGACCGGACACACACCGCAATCGGGACCTGGTCTGGAATTCAGAATCACAAATTTGTAATCTGGCAACATTGTTCACTCCCACCACACCACAACGCCATCTCTTGGAGAGGGGGCTCACCTTCATCCCACGTCCCACCAACTTTGACTGGGAGCAACTTCATAGGGACCTACACAATTACCACAGACGAATAAAACTCAAAAATTATTTCCATCCCGACTCCCAACAACAACGACAACACAAACAATTCAGCCACCCGTCCACCTGGGAACCGGACAAGACCACCCTAGACCCGGAAACACAACACCTCATCCTCCAAGATAGACTGACTCTACGCCGCTACCGTCCCCCGGCGGATGTCCCAGACAACCTACCGGGGGCCGAACGCGCAGCGCTCAAACAACTAATCCATCACCCCAACATCATTATCAAACCGGCAGACAAAGGCAGCAAAATTGTAATCATGGACAGACAACAATACTCACTGGAGGCGAACAGACAGCTAAACAACACCACCTACTATAGACCCCTGGACGATACAATACAACCCCAGACCCAAATTCAAATCCGGACCATTATTCAGTCGCTACATAACAAAAAATACATTTCGGCCAAACAAAAACACTATCTATTCGGACCACAGAACCCACGACCCCGCTATTTTTATCTCCTACCAAAAATCCACAAAGAGCCACAAACTTGGACCGTTCCCTTTGAGGTTCCTCCCGGCCGCCCTATAGTCTCGGACTGCAATAGCGCCACCTACCACATTAGCCAATACATCGACCACTTCTTGGGCCCTCTCTCCACCCGACACCCAAGCTACATTAAAGACACATACCACTTCCTGGAAATCATCCGCTCCATGGCCGTCCCCGCCAACGCGTATGTATTCACAATTGACGTGGATAGCCTGTATACCAATATTAACACACAACTGGGTTTACAAGTCATCTCATCCGTTTTTTCTCGCAACCCGGACGACACACGACCGGATGCAGAAATCCTTCAACTCCTAGAATTGTGCCTGAAAAACAACGACTTCCTATTCAACAACCAATATTATCTCCAGGTGACCGGGACGGCCATGGGCCAGAGATTCGCACCATCCTATGCCAACCTCTACATGAGTGAATGGGAGCGAGAGGCCTTGGACAAATGCCCCCTAAAACCCACCCTCTACCTTCGGTTTTTAGACGACATTTTCGGAATCTGGCCACACGACCTGGCACAATTCTCAGACTTCATCCACATTCTCAATAATCATCACCCCTCCATCAAAATCAAACACACCATAGAATCGGAACAAATCAACTTCCTGGACACCACAGTCTATTTCAGGCCACTCAACACCACGCAGAAAACACTCCAGACCAAAGTTTATTTCAAACCAACGGACACACACTCACTATTACACAAAAATAGTTACCATCCAAGACACACGTTCATAGGCATAGTCAAATCACAACTCATCCGTTTCCGTCGCATTTGCTCAGACATCTCAGACTTCCACTCAGCCACCCAGATTCTGTTCAAAAGCCTCCGTAAACGAGGCTACTCCAAACGCTTCCTCCGCACCATTAAAAATAAAAACAACACCTTGGCTCCTCCCGTTCACATTCGCTCACCCCCCCATCGGCCCCAGCCCCCGCCAACCCAGGTTCCCAGATCCGAGCTGCCTCCACCCTCTTCCCCCTACCTGAACCAAGGCCTGGATCCTCTAAACCCCAGCCCTGACACCCCCTCCCACCCTTATCCTGATCTTAACCACCCCCAACCCCATCCTTATCCTAACCCTAACCCCAACCCTAACCCCAACCCTAACCATAACCCCAACCCTAACCCCAACCCTAACCCTAACCATAACCCCAACCCTAATCATAGCCCCAACCCTAACCCTAACCCTAACCACGACCCTAACCCTAAACTTAACCATGACCCTACCCCCGGTCCTTATCCTGAACCTAACTCTTCCCCCTTCCCCAATGAAGGCCTGCATCCCAACCCCTCTGTAGCGAGAGGCAGCTCGGGCCCACAACACACCGCCACAATTAGTTCACACCTCAACCCTACCCCGCCGCGGCACTTCATACCTCTCATCTCCACCTTTTCACACAAAATAACCGGTCTCCACCAGGCCATAAAGAACAGTTTCTCCAGTCTGCAGTCCCAGCACCCGGCTTTCCACAACAATAAAATCATATCCGCTTACAGAAAAAACAAGAGCCTCCACAACATACTGGTCAAATCCCAATTCTCCGATCACAGACCCACACCCCAATTACAATATGCACACCACTACAGAAACAGAAAATACATCCACAACCCACACACCAACACAGCTATGCCCACCTTGGGCTCATTCTCCGTCAACACCACAAACGTCGTTTACATCATCACATGCACCCTCTGCGACAAACACTACATTGGGGAAACCCGACACTCGATACATACACGACTCTCACAACACATACACAACATCATGGTAGGCAAACTTCGTACCCCCCTAATCACACACTTCCAAACGCACCCCTCCTCCCACCTCATCATCTCTGGCCTTGAAAACAACGATCACTGGACCGGGGGGCAGAGGAAGAGAGCGGAAAAACAGTGGATCCACAAGCTCCGGACGACCGCACCGGGAGGCCTCAATGATGACGTTTAATTACGCCGGCCCCTGTTTGCTCATGTCCATGCACCCGCCAACAACCATCTTTATCCATTGGGGGGACTAGTTCAGACACCGTAGGCCAGTGCAAATAAAGTCAATTACCGACACCCCAAACCCCAACCCTAACCCAACCCTAACCCCAACCCTAACCATAACCCCAACCCTAACCCCAACCCTAACCATAACCCCAACCCTAATCATAGCCCCAACCCTAACCCTAACCCTAACCACGACCCTAACCCTAAACTTAACCATGACCCTACCCCCGGTCCTTATCCTGAACCTAACTCTTCCCCCTTCCCCAATGAAGGCCTGCATCCCAACCCCCCTGTAGCGAGAGGCAGCTCGGGCCCACAACACACCGCCACAATTAGTTCACACCTCAACCCTACCCCGCCGCGGCACTTCATACCTCTCATCTCCACCTTTTCACACAAAATAACCGGTCTCCACCAGGCCATAAAGAACAGTTTCTCCAGTCTGCAGTCCCAGCACCCGGCTTTCCACAACAATAAAATCATATCCGCTTACAGAAAAAACAAGAGCCTCCACAACATACTGGTCAAATCCCAATTCTCCGATCACAGACCCACACCCCAATTACAATATGCACACCACTACAGAAACAGAAAATACATCCACAACCCACACACCAACACAGCTATGCCCACCTTGGGCTCATTCTCCGTCAACACCACAAACGTCGTTTACATCATCACATGCACCCTCTGCGACAAACACTACATTGGGGAAACCCGACACTCGATACATACACGACTCTCACAACACATACACAACATCATGGTAGGCAAACTTCGTACCCCCCTAATCACACACTTCCAAACGCACCCCTCCTCCCACCTCATCATCTCTGGCCTTGAAAACAACGATCACTGGACCGGGGGGCAGAGGAAGAGAGCGGAAAAACAGTGGATCCACAAGCTCCGGACGACCGCACCGGGAGGCCTCAATGATGACGTTTAATTACGCCGGCCCCTGTTTGCTCATGTCCATGCACCCGCCAACAACCATCTTTATCCATTGGGGGGACTAGTTCAGACACCGTAGGCCAGTGCAAATAAAGTCAATTACCGACACCCCAAACCCCAACCCTAACCCAACCCTAATCCAGCCAGTGCCACGGATCTGGACTCCCCCCTGCAACTCAGATAATCCGGAAACCCTACGTAAAAACGACCTCCACATTCTCTCACCATATCAGATTCCTTCTGTATTCACCCTCTTTCCCCACTCCATTCCACCCCACACACACACACACACACACACACACACACACACACACACACACGGAAAAAATAAATAAAAAAATAAAAAAAAAATAATAAAATAAAAAAATAGATTAATGGTGATTATGGTGTTTGGTTGATGGGTGGGTGGGGGTGGCGCTCCGTTTTCTGCCGCCTGCGGGACTCGATCGCGGCCCGCTGGGCTGACGGGCGGGCGCGCTGTCCGCCACACCACATGGGCGTGGGAGTTTGCTCACACACATAGCTACACATAGTTACTTTGCCCCTCTGTCCTTCCGGGATCAATGACCAATCAGGGGGCTGCGTCTCCTGCCCCGCCGAGATTCAAAATACGAAGTGGCGTATGGGGTTGGCGCAGCGGTGTTGCCGCCGGGCTGATTGGACGCGTTTGTCCCGGAAGGGGGAGGGGGCTCCCGCGTCCACACACACTATATATACACCTTGGCTTGTCCTCTCTGCCTGTTCACCTCTGATGAAGCAACGTCTAGTTGCGAAACGTTGGGTGTTTGAACTCCAATGCGCTCGGGTATCGCTTCTTTTTTTAAAAAGGAATTTTCCGATTAGAGTTGTGCTCCCACTTCTTTGATCGGATGATTGGCTGTCGCAACATTATTAATTTCAAAACGGCGGTGGGGGACTCTTTTCCTCGGCCGCGCGCCCGGCCCGGGGCGTGCTGGGCCGCTCGCCCGGAGACGTCCACGCGGTCGGAGACTTCGACGAAAGCCGGGGGACGTGGTTTCGGCGGCGGCCGGGCCCGGGGCGGCGGCCGGGGCGCCGGGCCGGCGCGTACTGAGGTGGGAGCCCGCCACCAGTCTAATTCTTCTTTTTTTCAGGAGCGGACCGACGCATTGGAGTTAACAGGTATGAACGGACAGCCAACACACAGAGCACACGCACGCGACTTCCATCCACGACCACACATGTCCATCGCCACACACCCAACACATAGATCACGACATGCGCGCGTACACGCGCACACGCACACACCGCCTCACATGCGGACCGGATACCCTTGCACACGCACACAATCTCGGCAGCCACTCACCTACAGACCCATCCAGCCGTCGACCCCAGAAACTAGACACAACAGCAAACGGTATTATAGGCTCATTCAGGCCACATACCACAAACGTGTCATAGATGAGGCCATAGCCACGAAAACATTTCCCCCCGGTATGATGAGACAAGTTAACAAACTCACGGCCTTCATCAAACCGGCAGCTCCCACACAACACACACACAACAGAGTGGCAGAAAACACCATCTCCTGGATGGAAAACAACATGGCCATTTTACAGGAACATTACCGGGCCACTATGGCAACCTTCACTGACACACCCAAAGATGCCTTAGCCCTCCGGATTGCTATTGGTTGGGCTAGGAAGAAATATGGCCAAAAACTCAAACAGGACACCATTCACACAGTAGAACACATCTTAGACATTCACCCACACAATCGCACACCAGCCGACCCACAACCCTGCCCCCCCCCTCCTCCCCCTCCTCCTCCTCCCCCTCCCCGCGCTCATCACACACTCACCGCAAATACACAATCTCGGCCACTCATCCAAGGGGGGACAGAAGAAGACTTTCCACCCCTACCGAGGGCAAGGGCCCCATACAAACTATATTCACTTTACCTAGGTCCACGCGCTTCCCTCTCCGAAGAAATCGCCCGCCCCACATCAATTGCCCCAACAAACCGACACTCACCACTCACACAGACGACGGCAACCTGCCAAACAGCAGACCAGCCAAAAAAGTCGTCACAGCCCTCCTCAGTCCCACTACCCATCACAACACCCCAAGTAACCCCAACACCCACCACCCAACCCCGTAGCGGACCGCTAAAACCACTGACCGCCCTGCGGGACAGCCACGCTCAGGTCCATGCGCCACCCCAGACAGTAACACCACCACACACCACCCCGGACTTTGCGACTACCACCTTGGACGGACCCCTCAGGGAGTCTAACGTGGCCGTAACGACGGAGGACTCAATTCTTCCCCTCTCTCTATCCCCCACAGATCTCCCCGGCGGGCGGACCGGCTCGGTTGGGCAGCAAACCTCTCCCAGCCATCTCAAAAAAACACAGGGTGAAAAGGGTGAAACAACCATGATGAGCGGGACGCAGAAGGTCGATATGGCCGCAACAAGAGCCCATTCTGAACCCTCCACCCAACAAGATGGTGGGGCCTCGCTGCCTGGCCACCCCGGTCCGCGGGCCGCGACACCAGAAATAGACAATCGGCTCCCCACACACCCGCTATCCCCTACCACACCGTTTGCCCGGGCGCTGGGCACACCCCCCCTCCGCCAATCTCCATTCAGACCCACCTACCACATAGCGAGAGCGCACCTTAAAATAACAGCCTGGAATTTTAAACCCCGTAGACCCATCATTATCCTGGGTGATTCAAACATCAATAGGATCCCCCCTCACCACAACCCCGACATACAACTCGACAGTTATCCGGGAGCCACGCTGTATACTTTTCTGAAAGTATGCGAAAAGGCACCGATTTACCCGAACACCAAAATCGCGGTATTCTCAATTGGCCTCAACAACAGGGACCGGGACGCAAAACAAACCTCCATAAAACAGCTCAGAGCACTTTACAGACAGGCCAAAATCACCTTCCCAAATGCAGACATTTACTTCCCCATTATAAATTACTCCTCACGGCTCCCGCCAACCCACCAGGACAATTTGAAAATCATTAACAACACCATAGCCACACACCTCCCCTTCCTGGCAGAAATCCCACATGACACCTTCACCACGGAAAAAGATAACCTCCACTGGACAGCGTCCACAGCCCGCAATATCTTCCAACATTGGTGCAAACAATTAAATTTAACGTCGGCCTGAAGCCTAACCGGGCACGGGACGAGCACACCCCAGCATACCCACGACCGGACACACACCGCAATCGGGACCTGGTCTGGAATTCAGAATCACAAATTTGTAATCTGGCAACATTGTTCACTCCCACCACACCACAACGCCATCTCTTGGAGAGGGGGCTCACCTTCATCCCACGTCCCACCAACTTTGACTGGGAGCAACTTCATAGGGACCTACACAATTACCACAGACGAATAAAACTCAAAAATTATTTCCATCCCGACTCCCAACAACAACGACAACACAAACAATTCAGCCACCCGTCCACCTGGGAACCGGACAAGACCACCCTAGACCCGGAAACACAACACCTCATCCTCCAAGATAGACTGACTCTACGCCGCTACCGTCCCCCGGCGGATGTCCCAGACAACCTACCGGGGGCCGAACGCGCAGCGCTCAAACAACTAATCCATCACCCCAACATCATTATCAAACCGGCAGACAAAGGCAGCAAAATTGTAATCATGGACAGACAACAATACTCACTGGAGGCGAACAGACAGCTAAACAACACCACCTACTATAGACCCCTGGACGATACAATACAACCCCAGACCCAAATTCAAATCCGGACCATTATTCAGTCGCTACATAACAAAAAATACATTTCGGCCAAACAAAAACACTATCTATTCGGACCACAGAACCCACGACCCCGCTATTTTTATCTCCTACCAAAAATCCACAAAGAGCCACAAACTTGGACCGTTCCCTTTGAGGTTCCTCCCGGCCGCCCTATAGTCTCGGACTGCAATAGCGCCACCTACCACATTAGCCAATACATCGACCACTTCTTGGGCCCTCTCTCCACCCGACACCCCAGCTACATTAAAGACACATACCACTTCCTGGAAATCATCCGCTCCATGGCCGTCCCCGCCAACGCGTATGTATTCACAATTGACGTGGATAGCCTGTATACCAATATTAACACACAACTGGGTTTACAAGTCATCTCATCCGTTTTTTCTCGCAACCCGGACGACACACGACCGGATGCAGAAATCCTTCAACTCCTAGAATTGTGCCTGAAAAACAACGACTTCCTATTCAACAACCAATATTATCTCCAGGTGACCGGGACGGCCATGGGCCAGAGATTCGCACCATCCTATGCCAACCTCTACATGAGTGAATGGGAGCGAGAGGCCTTGGACAAATGCCCCCTAAAACCCACCCTCTACCTTCGGTTTTTAGACGACATTTTCGGAATCTGGCCACACGACCTGGCACAATTCTCAGACTTCATCCACATTCTCAATAATCATCACCCCTCCATCAAAATCAAACACACCATAGAATCGGAACAAATCAACTTCCTGGACACCACAGTCTATTTCAGGCCACTCAACACCACGCAGAAAACACTCCAGACCAAAGTTTATTTCAAACCAACGGACACACACTCACTATTACACAAAAATAGTTACCATCCAAGACACACGTTCATAGGCATAGTCAAATCACAACTCATCCGTTTCCGTCGCATTTGCTCAGACATCTCAGACTTCCACTCAGCCACCCAGATTCTGTTCAAAAGCCTCCGTAAACGAGGCTACTCCAAACGCTTCCTCCGCACCATTAAAAATAAAAACAACACCTTGGCTCCTCCCGTTCCCATTCGCTCACCCCCCCATCGGCCCCAGCCCCCGCCAACCCAGGTTCCCAGATCCGAGCTGCCTCCACCCTCTTCCCCCTACCTGAACCAAGGCCTGGATCCTCTAAACCCCAGCCCTGACACCCCCTCCCACCCTTATCCTGATCTTAACCACCCCCAACCCCATCCTTATCCTAACCCTAACCCCAACCCTAACCCCAACCCTAACCATAACCCCAACCCTAACCCCAACCCTAACCATAACCCCAACCCTAATCATAGCCCCAACCCTAACCCTAACCCTAACCACGACCCTAACCCTAAACTTAACCATGACCCTACCCCCGGTCCTTATCCTGAACCTAACTCTTCCCCCTTCCCCAATGAAGGCCTGCATCCCAACCCCCCTGTAGCGAGAGGCAGCTCGGGCCCACAACACACCGCCACAATTAGTTCACACCTCAACCCTACCCCGCCGCGGCACTTCATACCTCTCATCTCCACCTTTTCACACAAAATAACCGGTCTCCACCAGGCCATAAAGAACAGTTTCTCCAGTCTGCAGTCCCAGCACCCGGCTTTCCACAACAATAAAATCATATCCGCTTACAGAAAAAACAAGAGCCTCCACAACATACTGGTCAAATCCCAATTCTCCGATCACAGACCCACACCCCAATTACAATATGCACACCACTACAGAAACAGAAAATACATCCACAACCCACACACCAACACAGCTATGCCCACCTTGGGCTCATTCTCCGTCAACACCACAAACGTCGTTTACATCATCACATGCACCCTCTGCGACAAACACTACATTGGGGAAACCCGACACTCGATACATACACGACTCTCACAACACATACACAACATCATGGTAGGCAAACTTCGTACCCCCCTAATCACACACTTCCAAACGCACCCCTCCTCCCACCTCATCATCTCTGGCCTTGAAAACAACGATCACTGGACCGGGGGGCAGAGGAAGAGAGCGGAAAAACAGTGGATCCACAAGCTCCGGACGACCGCACCGGGAGGCCTCAATGATGACGTTTAATTACGCCGGCCCCTGTTTGCTCATGTCCATGCACCCGCCAACAACCATCTTTATCCATTGGGGGGACTAGTTCAGACACCGTAGGCCAGTGCAAATAAAGTCAATTACCGACACCCCAAACCCCAACCCTAACCCAACCCTAATCCAGCCAGTGCCACGGATCTGGACTCCCCCCTGCAACTCAGATAATCCGGAAACCCTACGTAAAAACGACCTCCACATTCTCTCACCATATCAGATTCCTTCTGTATTCACCCTCTTTCCCCACTCCATTCCACCCCACACACACACACACACACACACACACACACACACACACACACACGGAAAAAATAAATAAAAAAATAAAAAAAATAATAAAATAAAAAAATAGATTAATGGTGATTATGGTGTTTGGTTGATGGGTGGGTGGGGGTGGCGCTCCGTTTTCTGCCGCCTGCGGGACTCGATCGCGGCCCGCTGGGCTGACGGGCGGGCGCGCTGTCCGCCACACCACATGGGCGTGGGAGTTTGCTCACACACATAGCTACACATAGTTACTTTGCCCCTCTGTCCTTCCGGGATCAATGACCAATCAGGGGGCTGCGTCTCCTGCCCCGCCGAGATTCAAAATACGAAGTGGCGTATGGGGTTGGCGCAGCGGTGTTGCCGCCGGGCTGATTGGACGCGTTTGTCCCGGAAGGGGGAGGGGGCTCCCGCGTCCACACACACTATATATACACCTTGGCTTGTCCTCTCTGCCTGTTCACCTCTGATGAAGCAACGTCTAGTTGCGAAACGTTGGGTGTTTGAACTCCAATGCGCTCGGGTATCGCTTCTTTTTTTTAAAAAGGAATTTTCCGATTAGAGTTGTGCTCCCACTTCTTTGATCGGATGATTGGCTGTCGCAACATTATTAATTTCAAAACGGCGGTGGGGGACTCTTTTCCTCGGCCGCGCGCCCGGCCCGGGGCGTGCTGGGCCGCTCGCCCGGAGACGTCCACGCGGTCGGAGACTTCGACGAAAGCCGGGGGACGTGGTTTCGGCGGCGGCCGGGCCCGGGGCGGCGGCCGGGACGCCGGGCCGGCGCGTACTGAGGTAGGAGCCCGCCACCAGTCTAATTCTTCTTTTTTTCAGGAGCGGACCGACGCATTGGAGTTAACAGGTATGAACGGACAGCCAACACACAGAGCACACGCACGCGACTTCCATCCACGACCACACATGTCCATCGCCACACACCCAACACATAGATCACGACATGCGCGCGTACACGCGCACACGCACACACCGCCTCACATGCGGACCGGATACCCTTGCACACGCACACAATCTCGGCAGCCACTCACCTACAGACCCATCCAGCCGTCGACCCCAGAAACTAGACACAACAGCAAACGGTATTATAGGCTCATTCAGGCCACATACCACAAACGTGTCATAGATGAGGCCATAGCCACGAAAACATTTCCCCCCGGTATGATGAGACAAGTTAACAAACTCACGGCCTTCATCAAACCGGCAGCTCCCACACAACACACACACAACAGAGTGGCAGAAAACACCATCTCCTGGATGGAAAACAACATGGCCATTTTACAGGAACATTACCGGGCCACTATGGCAACCTTCACTGACACACCCAAAGATGCCTTAGCCCTCCGGATTGCTATTGGTTGGGCTAGGAAGAAATATGGCCAAAAACTCAAACAGGACACCATTCACACAGTAGAACACATCTTAGACATTCACCCACACAATCGCACACCAGCCGACCCACAACCCTGCCCCCCCCCTCCTCCCCCTCCTCCTCCTCCCCCTCCCCGCGCTCATCACACACTCACCGCAAATACACAATCTCGGCCACTCATCCAAGGGGGGACAGAAGAAGACTTTCCACCCCTACCGAGGGCAAGGGCCCCATACAAACTATATTCACTTTACCTAGGTCCACGCGCTTCCCTCTCCGAAGAAATCGCCCGCCCCACATCAATTGCCCCAACAAACCGACACTCACCACTCACACAGACGACGGCAACCTGCCAAACAGCAGACCAGCCAAAAAAGTCGTCACAGCCCTCCTCAGTCCCACTACCCATCACAACACCCCAAGTAACCCCAACACCCACCACCCAACCCCGTAGCGGACCGCTAAAACCACTGACCGCCCTGCGGGACAGCCACGCTCAGGTCCATGCGCCACCCCAGACAGTAACACCACCACACACCACCCCGGACTTTGCGACTACCACCTTGGACGGACCCCTCAGGGAGTCTAACGTGGCCGTAACGACGGAGGACTCAATTCTTCCCCTCTCTCTATCCCCCACAGATCTCCCCGGCGGGCGGACCGGCTCGGTTGGGCAGCAAACCTCTCCCAGCCATCTCAAAAAAACACAGGGTGAAAAGGGTGAAACAACCATGATGAGCGGGACGCAGAAGGTCGATATGGCCGCAACAAGAGCCCATTCTGAACCCTCCACCCAACAAGATGGTGGGGCCTCGCTGCCTGGCCACCCCGGTCCGCGGGCCGCGACACCAGAAATAGACAATCGGCTCCCCACACACCCGCTATCCCCTACCACACCGTTTGCCCGGGCGCTGGGCACACCCCCCCTCCGCCAATCTCCATTCAGACCCACCTACCACATAGCGAGAGCGCACCTTAAAATAACAGCCTGGAATTTTAAACCCCGTAGACCCATCATTATCCTGGGTGATTCAAACATCAATAGGATCCCCCCTCACCACAACCCCGACATACAACTCGACAGTTATCCGGGAGCCACGCTGTATACTTTTCTGAAAGTATGCGAAAAGGCACCGATTTACCCGAACACCAAAATCGCGGTATTCTCAATTGGCCTCAACAACAGGGACCGGGACGCAAAACAAACCTCCATAAAACAGCTCAGAGCACTTTACAGACAGGCCAAAATCACCTTCCCAAATGCAGACATTTACTTCCCCATTATAAATTACTCCTCACGGCTCCCGCCAACCCACCAGGACAATTTGAAAATCATTAACAACACCATAGCCACACACCTCCCCTTCCTGGCAGAAATCCCACATGACACCTTCACCACGGAAAAAGATAACCTCCACTGGACAGCGTCCACAGCCCGCAATATCTTCCAACATTGGTGCAAACAATTAAATTTAACGTCGGCCTGAAGCCTAACCGGGCACGGGACGAGCACACCCCAGCATACCCACGACCGGACACACACCGCAATCGGGACCTGGTCTGGAATTCAGAATCACAAATTTGTAATCTGGCAACATTGTTCACTCCCACCACACCACAACGCCATCTCTTGGAGAGGGGGCTCACCTTCATCCCACGTCCCACCAACTTTGACTGGGAGCAACTTCATAGGGACCTACACAATTACCACAGACGAATAAAACTCAAAAATTATTTCCATCCCGACTCCCAACAACAACGACAACACAAACAATTCAGCCACCCGTCCACCTGGGAACCGGACAAGACCACCCTAGACCCGGAAACACAACACCTCATCCTCCAAGATAGACTGACTCTACGCCGCTACCGTCCCCCGGCGGATGTCCCAGACAACCTACCGGGGGCCGAACGCGCAGCGCTCAAACAACTAATCCATCACCCCAACATCATTATCAAACCGGCAGACAAAGGCAGCAAAATTGTAATCATGGACAGACAACAATACTCACTGGAGGCGAACAGACAGCTAAACAACACCACCTACTATAGACCCCTGGACGATACAATACAACCCCAGACCCAAATTCAAATCCGGACCATTATTCAGTCGCTACATAACAAAAAATACATTTCGGCCAAACAAAAACACTATCTATTCGGACCACAGAACCCACGACCCCGCTATTTTTATCTCCTACCAAAAATCCACAAAGAGCCACAAACTTGGACCGTTCCCTTTGAGGTTCCTCCCGGCCGCCCTATAGTCTCGGACTGCAATAGCGCCACCTACCACATTAGCCAATACATCGACCACTTCTTGGGCCCTCTCTCCACCCGACACCCCAGCTACATTAAAGACACATACCACTTCCTGGAAATCATCCGCTCCATGGCCGTCCCCGCCAACGCGTATGTATTCACAATTGACGTGGATAGCCTGTATACCAATATTAACACACAACTGGGTTTACAAGTCATCTCATCCGTTTTTTCTCGCAACCCGGACGACACACGACCGGATGCAGAAATCCTTCAACTCCTAGAATTGTGCCTGAAAAACAACGACTTCCTATTCAACAACCAATATTATCTCCAGGTGACCGGGACGGCCATGGGCCAGAGATTCGCACCATCCTATGCCAACCTCTACATGAGTGAATGGGAGCGAGAGGCCTTGGACAAATGCCCCCTAAAACCCACCCTCTACCTTCGGTTTTTAGACGACATTTTCGGAATCTGGCCACACGACCTGGCACAATTCTCAGACTTCATCCACATTCTCAATAATCATCACCCCTCCATCAAAATCAAACACACCATAGAATCGGAACAAATCAACTTCCTGGACACCACAGTCTATTTCAGGCCACTCAACACCACGCAGAAAACACTCCAGACCAAAGTCTATTTCAAACCAACGGACACACACTCACTATTACACAAAAATAGTTACCATCCAAGACACACGTTCATAGGCATAGTCAAATCACAACTCATCCGTTTCCGTCGCATTTGCTCAGACATCTCAGACTTCCACTCAGCCACCCAGATTCTGTTCAAAAGCCTCCGTAAACGAGGCTACTCCAAACGCTTCCTCCGCACCATTAAAAATAAAAACAACACCTTGGCTCCTCCCGTTCCCATTCGCTCACCCCCCCATCGGCCCCAGCCCCCGCCAACCCAGGTTCCCAGATCCGAGCTGCCTCCACCCTCTTCCCCCTACCTGAACCAAGGCCTGGATCCTCTAAACCCCAGCCCTGACACCCCCTCCCACCCTTATCCTGATCTTAACCACCCCCAACCCCATCCTTATCCTAACCCTAACCCCAACCCTAACCCCAACCCTAACCATAACCCCAACCCTAACCCCAACCCTAACCCTAACCATAACCCCAACCCTAATCATAGCCCCAACCCTAACCCTAACCCTAACCACGACCCTAACCCTAAACTTAACCATGACCCTACCCCCGGTCCTTATCCTGAACCTAACTCTTCCCCCTTCCCCAATGAAGGCCTGCATCCCAACCCCCCTGTAGCGAGAGGCAGCTCGGGCCCACAACACACCGCCACAATTAGTTCACACCTCAACCCTACCCCGCCGCGGCACTTCATACCTCTCATCTCCACCTTTTCACACAAAATAACCGGTCTCCACCAGGCCATAAAGAACAGTTTCTCCAGTCTGCAGTCCCAGCACCCGGCTTTCCACAACAATAAAATCATATCCGCTTACAGAAAAAACAAGAGCCTCCACAACATACTGGTCAAATCCCAATTCTCCGATCACAGACCCACACCCCAATTACAATATGCACACCACTACAGAAACAGAAAATACATCCACAACCCACACACCAACACAGCTATGCCCACCTTGGGCTCATTCTCCGTCAACACCACAAACGTCGTTTACATCATCACATGCACCCTCTGCGACAAACACTACATTGGGGAAACCCGACACTCGATACATACACGACTCTCACAACACATACACAACATCATGGTAGGCAAACTTCGTACCCCCCTAATCACACACTTCCAAACGCACCCCTCCTCCCACCTCATCATCTCTGGCCTTGAAAACAACGATCACTGGACCGGGGGGCAGAGGAAGAGAGCGGAAAAACAGTGGATCCACAAGCTCCGGACGACCGCACCGGGAGGCCTCAATGATGACGTTTAATTACGCCGGCCCCTGTTTGCTCATGTCCATGCACCCGCCAACAACCATCTTTATCCATTGGGGGGACTAGTTCAGACACCGTAGGCCAGTGCAAATAAAGTCAATTACCGACACCCCAAACCCCAACCCTAACCCAACCCTAACCCTAACCCTAACCCTAACCCTAACCCTAACCCTAACCCTAACCCTAACCCTAACCCTAACCCTAACGTCGGCCTGAAGCCTAACCGGGCACGGGACGAGCACACCCCAGCATACCCACGACCGGACACACACCGCAATCGGGACCTGGTCTGGAATTCAGAATCACAAATTTGTAATCTGGCAACATTGTTCACTCCCACCACACCACAACGCCATCTCTTGGAGAGGGGGCTCACCTTCATCCCACGTCCCACCAACTTTGACTGGGAGCAACTTCATAGGGACCTACACAATTACCACAGACGAATAAAACTCAAAAATTATTTCCATCCCGACTCCCAACAACAACGACAACACAAACAATTCAGCCACCCGTCCACCTGGGAACCGGACAAGACCACCCTAGACCCGGAAACACAACACCTCATCCTCCAAGATAGACTGACTCTACGCCGCTACCGTCCCCCGGTGGATGTCCCAGACAACCTACCGGGGGCCGAACGCGCAGCGCTCAAACAACTAATCCATCACCCCAACATCATTATCAAACCGGCAGACAAAGGCAGCAAAATTGTAATCATGGACAGACAACAATACTCACTGGAGGCGAACAGACAGCTAAACAACACCACCTACTATAGACCCCTGGACGATACAATACAACCCCAGACCCAAATTCAAATCCGGACCATTATTCAGTCGCTACATAACAAAAAATACATTTCGGCCAAACAAAAACACTATCTATTCGGACCACAGAACCCACGACCCCGCTATTTTTATCTCCTACCAAAAATCCACAAAGAGCCACAAACTTGGACCGTTCCCTTTGAGGTTCCTCCCGGCCGCCCTATAGTCTCGGACTGCAATAGCGCCACCTACCACATTAGCCAATACATCGACCACTTCTTGGGCCCTCTCTCCACCCGACACCCC
>NW_026611188.1:0-25000 GCF_029633865.1 Lampris incognitus | reverse complement strand
CGCCGCGGCACTTCATACCTCTCATCTCCACCTTTTCACACAAAATAACCGGTCTCCACCAGGCCATAAAGAACAGTTTCTCCAGTCTGCAGTCCCAGCACCCGGCTTTCCACAACAATAAAATCATATCCGCTTACAGAAAAAACAAGAGCCTCCACAACATACTGGTCAAATCCCAATTCTCCGATCACAGACCCACACCCCAATTACAATATGCACACCACTACAGAAACAGAAAATACATCCACAACCCACACACCAACACAGCTATGCCCACCTTGGGCTCATTCTCCGTCAACACCACAAACGTCGTTTACATCATCACATGCACCCTCTGCGACAAACACTACATTGGGGAAACCCGACACTCGATACATACACGACTCTCACAACACATACACAACATCATGGTAGGCAAACTTCGTACCCCCCTAATCACACACTTCCAAACGCACCCCTCCTCCCACCTCATCATCTCTGGCCTTGAAAACAACGATCACTGGACCGGGGGGCAGAGGAAGAGAGCGGAAAAACAGTGGATCCACAAGCTCCGGACGACCGCACCGGGAGGCCTCAATGATGACGTTTAATTACGCCGGCCCCTGTTTGCTCATGTCCATGCACCCGCCAACAACCATCTTTATCCATTGGGGGGACTAGTTCAGACACCGTAGGCCAGTGCAAATAAAGTCAATTACCGACACCCCAAACCCCAACCCTAACCCAACCCTAATCCAGCCAGTGCCACGGATCTGGACTCCCCCCTGCAACTCAGATAATCCGGAAACCCTACGTAAAAACGACCTCCACATTCTCTCACCATATCAGATTCCTTCTGTATTCACCCTCTTTCCCCACTCCATTCCACCCCACACACACACACACACACACACACACACACACACACACACACACACGGAAAAAATAAATAAAAAAATAAAAAAAAATAATAAAATAAAAAAATAGATTAATGGTGATTATGGTGTTTGGTTGATGGGTGGGTGGGGGTGGCGCTCCGTTTTCTGCCGCCTGCGGGACTCGATCGCGGCCCGCTGGGCTGACGGGCGGGCGCGCTGTCCGCCACACCACATGGGCGTGGGAGTTTGCTCACACACATAGCTACACATAGTTACTTTGCCCCTCTGTCCTTCCGGGATCAATGACCAATCAGGGGGCTGCGTCTCCTGCCCCGCCGAGATTCAAAATACGAAGTGGCGTATGGGGTTGGCGCAGCGGTGTTGCCGCCGGGCTGATTGGACGCGTTTGTCCCGGAAGGGGGAGGGGGCTCCCGCGTCCACACACACTATATATACACCTTGGCTTGTCCTCTCTGCCTGTTCACCTCTGATGAAGCAACGTCTAGTTGCGAAACGTTGGGTGTTTGAACTCCAATGCGCTCGGGTATCGCTTCTTTTTTTAAAAAGGAATTTTCCGATTAGAGTTGTGCTCCCACTTCTTTGATCGGATGATTGGCTGTCGCAACATTATTAATTTCAAAACGGCGGTGGGGGACTCTTTTCCTCGGCCGCGCGCCCGGCCCGGGGCGTGCTGGGCCGCTCGCCCGGAGACGTCCACGCGGTCGGAGACTTCGACGAAAGCCGGGGGACGTGGTTTCGGCGGCGGCCGGGCCCGGGGCGGCGGCCGGGGCGCCGGGCCGGCGCGTACTGAGGTGGGAGCCCGCCACCAGTCTAATTCTTCTTTTTTTCAGGAGCGGACCGACGCATTGGAGTTAACAGGTATGAACGGACAGCCAACACACAGAGCACACGCACGCGACTTCCATCCACGACCACACATGTCCATCGCCACACACCCAACACATAGATCACGACATGCGCGCGTACACGCGCACACGCACACACCGCCTCACATGCGGACCGGATACCCTTGCACACGCACACAATCTCGGCAGCCACTCACCTACAGACCCATCCAGCCGTCGACCCCAGAAACTAGACACAACAGCAAACGGTATTATAGGCTCATTCAGGCCACATACCACAAACGTGTCATAGATGAGGCCATAGCCACGAAAACATTTCCCCCCGGTATGATGAGACAAGTTAACAAACTCACGGCCTTCATCAAACCGGCAGCTCCCACACAACACACACACAACAGAGTGGCAGAAAACACCATCTCCTGGATGGAAAACAACATGGCCATTTTACAGGAACATTACCGGGCCACTATGGCAACCTTCACTGACACACCCAAAGATGCCTTAGCCCTCCGGATTGCTATTGGTTGGGCTAGGAAGAAATATGGCCAAAAACTCAAACAGGACACCATTCACACAGTAGAACACATCTTAGACATTCACCCACACAATCGCACACCAGCCGACCCACAACCCTGCCCCCCCCCTCCTCCCCCTCCTCCTCCTCCCCCTCCCCGCGCTCATCACACACTCACCGCAAATACACAATCTCGGCCACTCATCCAAGGGGGGACAGAAGAAGACTTTCCACCCCTACCGAGGGCAAGGGCCCCATACAAACTATATTCACTTTACCTAGGTCCACGCGCTTCCCTCTCCGAAGAAATCGCCCGCCCCACATCAATTGCCCCAACAAACCGACACTCACCACTCACACAGACGACGGCAACCTGCCAAACAGCAGACCAGCCAAAAAAGTCGTCACAGCCCTCCTCAGTCCCACTACCCATCACAACACCCCAAGTAACCCCAACACCCACCACCCAACCCCGTAGCGGACCGCTAAAACCACTGACCGCCCTGCGGGACAGCCACGCTCAGGTCCATGCGCCACCCCAGACAGTAACACCACCACACACCACCCCGGACTTTGCGACTACCACCTTGGACGGACCCCTCAGGGAGTCTAACGTGGCCGTAACGACGGAGGACTCAATTCTTCCCCTCTCTCTATCCCCCACAGATCTCCCCGGCGGGCGGACCGGCTCGGTTGGGCAGCAAACCTCTCCCAGCCATCTCAAAAAAACACAGGGTGAAAAGGGTGAAACAACCATGATGAGCGGGACGCAGAAGGTCGATATGGCCGCAACAAGAGCCCATTCTGAACCCTCCACCCAACAAGATGGTGGGGCCTCGCTGCCTGGCCACCCCGGTCCGCGGGCCGCGACACCAGAAATAGACAATCGGCTCCCCACACACCCGCTATCCCCTACCACACCGTTTGCCCGGGCGCTGGGCACACCCCCCCTCCGCCAATCTCCATTCAGACCCACCTACCACATAGCGAGAGCGCACCTTAAAATAACAGCCTGGAATTTTAAACCCCGTAGACCCATCATTATCCTGGGTGATTCAAACATCAATAGGATCCCCCCTCACCACAACCCCGACATACAACTCGACAGTTATCCGGGAGCCACGCTGTATACTTTTCTGAAAGTATGCGAAAAGGCACCGATTTACCCGAACACCAAAATCGCGGTATTCTCAATTGGCCTCAACAACAGGGACCGGGACGCAAAACAAACCTCCATAAAACAGCTCAGAGCACTTTACAGACAGGCCAAAATCACCTTCCCAAATGCAGACATTTACTTCCCCATTATAAATTACTCCTCACGGCTCCCGCCAACCCACCAGGACAATTTGAAAATCATTAACAACACCATAGCCACACACCTCCCCTTCCTGGCAGAAATCCCACATGACACCTTCACCACGGAAAAAGATAACCTCCACTGGACAGCGTCCACAGCCCGCAATATCTTCCAACATTGGTGCAAACAATTAAATTTAACGTCGGCCTGAAGCCTAACCGGGCACGGGACGAGCACACCCCAGCATACCCACGACCGGACACACACCGCAATCGGGACCTGGTCTGGAATTCAGAATCACAAATTTGTAATCTGGCAACATTGTTCACTCCCACCACACCACAACGCCATCTCTTGGAGAGGGGGCTCACCTTCATCCCACGTCCCACCAACTTTGACTGGGAGCAACTTCATAGGGACCTACACAATTACCACAGACGAATAAAACTCAAAAATTATTTCCATCCCGACTCCCAACAACAACGACAACACAAACAATTCAGCCACCCGTCCACCTGGGAACCGGACAAGACCACCCTAGACCCGGAAACACAACACCTCATCCTCCAAGATAGACTGACTCTACGCCGCTACCGTCCCCCGGCGGATGTCCCAGACAACCTACCGGGGGCCGAACGCGCAGCGCTCAAACAACTAATCCATCACCCCAACATCATTATCAAACCGGCAGACAAAGGCAGCAAAATTGTAATCATGGACAGACAACAATACTCACTGGAGGCGAACAGACAGCTAAACAACACCACCTACTATAGACCCCTGGACGATACAATACAACCCCAGACCCAAATTCAAATCCGGACCATTATTCAGTCGCTACATAACAAAAAATACATTTCGGCCAAACAAAAACACTATCTATTCGGACCACAGAACCCACGACCCCGCTATTTTTATCTCCTACCAAAAATCCACAAAGAGCCACAAACTTGGACCGTTCCCTTTGAGGTTCCTCCCGGCCGCCCTATAGTCTCGGACTGCAATAGCGCCACCTACCACATTAGCCAATACATCGACCACTTCTTGGGCCCTCTCTCCACCCGACACCCCAGCTACATTAAAGACACATACCACTTCCTGGAAATCATCCGCTCCATGGCCGTCCCCGCCAACGCGTATGTATTCACAATTGACGTGGATAGCCTGTATACCAATATTAACACACAACTGGGTTTACAAGTCATCTCATCCGTTTTTTCTCGCAACCCGGACGACACACGACCGGATGCAGAAATCCTTCAACTCCTAGAATTGTGCCTGAAAAACAACGACTTCCTATTCAACAACCAATATTATCTCCAGGTGACCGGGACGGCCATGGGCCAGAGATTCGCACCATCCTATGCCAACCTCTACATGAGTGAATGGGAGCGAGAGGCCTTGGACAAATGCCCCCTAAAACCCACCCTCTACCTTCGGTTTTTAGACGACATTTTCGGAATCTGGCCACACGACCTGGCACAATTCTCAGACTTCATCCACATTCTCAATAATCATCACCCCTCCATCAAAATCAAACACACCATAGAATCGGAACAAATCAACTTCCTGGACACCACAGTCTATTTCAGGCCACTCAACACCACGCAGAAAACACTCCAGACCAAAGTTTATTTCAAACCAACGGACACACACTCACTATTACACAAAAATAGTTACCATCCAAGACACACGTTCATAGGCATAGTCAAATCACAACTCATCCGTTTCCGTCGCATTTGCTCAGACATCTCAGACTTCCACTCAGCCACCCAGATTCTGTTCAAAAGCCTCCGTAAACGAGGCTACTCCAAACGCTTCCTCCGCACCATTAAAAATAAAAACAACACCTTGGCTCCTCCCGTTCCCATTCGCTCACCCCCCCATCGGCCCCAGCCCCCGCCAACCCAGGTTCCCAGATCCGAGCTGCCTCCACCCTCTTCCCCCTACCTGAACCAAGGCCTGGATCCTCTAAACCCCAGCCCTGACACCCCCTCCCACCCTTATCCTGATCTTAACCACCCCCAACCCCATCCTTATCCTAACCCTAACCCCAACCCTAACCCCAACCCTAACCATAACCCCAACCCTAACCCCAACCCTAACCCTAACCATAACCCCAACCCTAATCATAGCCCCAACCCTAACCCTAACCCTAACCACGACCCTAACCCTAAACTTAACCATGACCCTACCCCCGGTCCTTATCCTGAACCTAACTCTTCCCCCTTCCCCAATGAAGGCCTGCATCCCAACCCCCCTGTAGCGAGAGGCAGCTCGGGCCCACAACACACCGCCACAATTAGTTCACACCTCAACCCTACCCCGCCGCGGCACTTCATACCTCTCATCTCCACCTTTTCACACAAAATAACCGGTCTCCACCAGGCCATAAAGAACAGTTTCTCCAGTCTGCAGTCCCAGCACCCGGCTTTCCACAACAATAAAATCATATCCGCTTACAGAAAAAACAAGAGCCTCCACAACATACTGGTCAAATCCCAATTCTCCGATCACAGACCCACACCCCAATTACAATATGCACACCACTACAGAAACAGAAAATACATCCACAACCCACACACCAACACAGCTATGCCCACCTTGGGCTCATTCTCCGTCAACACCACAAACGTCGTTTACATCATCACATGCACCCTCTGCGACAAACACTACATTGGGGAAACCCGACACTCGATACATACACGACTCTCACAACACATACACAACATCATGGTAGGCAAACTTCGTACCCCCCTAATCACACACTTCCAAACGCACCCCTCCTCCCACCTCATCATCTCTGGCCTTGAAAACAACGATCACTGGACCGGGGGGCAGAGGAAGAGAGCGGAAAAACAGTGGATCCACAAGCTCCGGACGACCGCACCGGGAGGCCTCAATGATGACGTTTAATTACGCCGGCCCCTGTTTGCTCATGTCCATGCACCCGCCAACAACCATCTTTATCCATTGGGGGGACTAGTTCAGACACCGTAGGCCAGTGCAAATAAAGTCAATTACCGACACCCCAAACCCCAACCCTAACCCAACCCTAATCCAGCCAGTGCCACGGATCTGGACTCCCCCCTGCAACTCAGATAATCCGGAAACCCTACGTAAAAACGACCTCCACATTCTCTCACCATATCAGATTCCTTCTGTATTCACCCTCTTTCCCCACTCCATTCCACCCCACACACACACACACACACACACACACACACACACACGGAAAAAATAAATAAAAAAATAAAAAAAATAATAATAAAATAAAAAAATAAATTAATAATAATTATAATATTTGATTGATGGGTGGGTGGGGGTGGCGCTCCGTTTTCTGCCGCCTGCGGGACTCGATCGCGGCCCGCTGGGCTGACGGGCGGGCGCGCTATCCGCCACACCACATGGGCGTGGGAGTTTGCTCACACACATAGCTACACATAGTTACTTTGCCCCTCTGTCCTTCCGGGATCAATGACCAATCAGGGGGCTGCGTCTCCTGCCCCGCCGAGATTCAAAATACGAAGTGGCGTATGGGGTTGGCGCAGCGGTGTTGCCGCCGGGCTGATTGGACGCGTTTGTCCCGGAAGGGGGAGGGGGCTCCCGCGTCCACACACACTATATATACACCTTGGCTTGTCCTCTCTGCCTGTTCACCTCTGATGAAGCAACGTCTAGTTGCGAAACGTTGGGTGTTTGAACTCCGATGCGCTCGGGTATCGCTTCTTTTTTTAAAAAAAAGGAATTTTCCGATTAGAGTTGTGCTCCCACTTCTTTGATCGGATGATTGGCTGTCGCAACATTATTAATTTCAAAACGGCGGTGGGGGACTCTTTTCCTCGGCCGCGCGCCCGGCCCGGGGCGTGCTGGGCCGCTCGCCCGGAGACGTCCACGCGGTCGGAGACTTCGACGAAAGCCGGGGGACGTGGTTTCGGCGGCGGCCGGGCCCGGGGCGGCGGCCGGGACGCCGGGCCGGCGCGTACTGAGGTAGGAGCCCGCCACCAGTCTAATTCTTCTTTTTTTCAGGAGCGGACCGACGCATTGGAGTTAACAGGTATGAACGGACAGCCAACACACAGAGCACACGCACGCGACTTCCATCCACGACCACACATGTCCATCGCCACACACCCAACACATAGATCACGACATGCGCGCGTACACGCGCACACGCACACACCGCCTCACATGCGGACCGGATACCCTTGCACACGCACACAATCTCGGCAGCCACTCACCTACAGACCCATCCAGCCGTCGACCCCAGAAACTAGACACAACAGCAAACGGTATTATAGGCTCATTCAGGCCACATACCACAAACGTGTCATAGATGAGGCCATAGCCACGAAAACATTTCCCCCCGGTATGATGAGACAAGTTAACAAACTCACGGCCTTCATCAAACCGGCAGCTCCCACACAACACACACACAACAGAGTGGCAGAAAACACCATCTCCTGGATGGAAAACAACATGGCCATTTTACAGGAACATTACCGGGCCACTATGGCAACCTTCACTGACACACCCAAAGATGCCTTAGCCCTCCGGATTGCTATTGGTTGGGCTAGGAAGAAATATGGCCAAAAACTCAAACAGGACACCATTCACACAGTAGAACACATCTTAGACATTCACCCACACAATCGCACACCAGCCGACCCACAACCCTGCCCCCCCCCTCCTCCCCCTCCTCCTCCTCCCCCTCCCCGCGCTCATCACACACTCACCGCAAATACACAATCTCGGCCACTCATCCAAGGGGGGACAGAAGAAGACTTTCCACCCCTACCGAGGGCAAGGGCCCCATACAAACTATATTCACTTTACCTAGGTCCACGCGCTTCCCTCTCCGAAGAAATCGCCCGCCCCACATCAATTGCCCCAACAAACCGACACTCACCACTCACACAGACGACGGCAACCTGCCAAACAGCAGACCAGCCAAAAAAGTCGTCACAGCCCTCCTCAGTCCCACTACCCATCACAACACCCCAAGTAACCCCAACACCCACCACCCAACCCCGTAGCGGACCGCTAAAACCACTGACCGCCCTGCGGGACAGCCACGCTCAGGTCCATGCGCCACCCCAGACAGTAACACCACCACACACCACCCCGGACTTTGCGACTACCACCTTGGACGGACCCCTCAGGGAGTCTAACGTGGCCGTAACGACGGAGGACTCAATTCTTCCCCTCTCTCTATCCCCCACAGATCTCCCCGGCGGGCGGACCGGCTCGGTTGGGCAGCAAACCTCTCCCAGCCATCTCAAAAAAACACAGGGTGAAAAGGGTGAAACAACCATGATGAGCGGGACGCAGAAGGTCGATATGGCCGCAACAAGAGCCCATTCTGAACCCTCCACCCAACAAGATGGTGGGGCCTCGCTGCCTGGCCACCCCGGTCCGCGGGCCGCGACACCAGAAATAGACAATCGGCTCCCCACACACCCGCTATCCCCTACCACACCGTTTGCCCGGGCGCTGGGCACACCCCCCCTCCGCCAATCTCCATTCAGACCCACCTACCACATAGCGAGAGCGCACCTTAAAATAACAGCCTGGAATTTTAAACCCCGTAGACCCATCATTATCCTGGGTGATTCAAACATCAATAGGATCCCCCCTCACCACAACCCCGACATACAACTCGACAGTTATCCGGGAGCCACGCTGTATACTTTTCTGAAAGTATGCGAAAAGGCACCGATTTACCCGAACACCAAAATCGCGGTATTCTCAATTGGCCTCAACAACAGGGACCGGGACGCAAAACAAACCTCCATAAAACAGCTCAGAGCACTTTACAGACAGGCCAAAATCACCTTCCCAAATGCAGACATTTACTTCCCCATTATAAATTACTCCTCACGGCTCCCGCCAACCCACCAGGACAATTTGAAAATCATTAACAACACCATAGCCACACACCTCCCCTTCCTGGCAGAAATCCCACATGACACCTTCACCACGGAAAAAGATAACCTCCACTGGACAGCGTCCACAGCCCGCAATATCTTCCAACATTGGTGCAAACAATTAAATTTAACGTCGGCCTGAAGCCTAACCGGGCACGGGACGAGCACACCCCAGCATACCCACGACCGGACACACACCGCAATCGGGACCTGGTCTGGAATTCAGAATCACAAATTTGTAATCTGGCAACATTGTTCACTCCCACCACACCACAACGCCATCTCTTGGAGAGGGGGCTCACCTTCATCCCACGTCCCACCAACTTTGACTGGGAGCAACTTCATAGGGACCTACACAATTACCACAGACGAATAAAACTCAAAAATTATTTCCATCCCGACTCCCAACAACAACGACAACACAAACAATTCAGCCACCCGTCCACCTGGGAACCGGACAAGACCACCCTAGACCCGGAAACACAACACCTCATCCTCCAAGATAGACTGACTCTACGCCGCTACCGTCCCCCGGCGGATGTCCCAGACAACCTACCGGGGGCCGAACGCGCAGCGCTCAAACAACTAATCCATCACCCCAACATCATTATCAAACCGGCAGACAAAGGCAGCAAAATTGTAATCATGGACAGACAACAATACTCACTGGAGGCGAACAGACAGCTAAACAACACCACCTACTATAGACCCCTGGACGATACAATACAACCCCAGACCCAAATTCAAATCCGGACCATTATTCAGTCGCTACATAACAAAAAATACATTTCGGCCAAACAAAAACACTATCTATTCGGACCACAGAACCCACGACCCCGCTATTTTTATCTCCTACCAAAAATCCACAAAGAGCCACAAACTTGGACCGTTCCCTTTGAGGTTCCTCCCGGCCGCCCTATAGTCTCGGACTGCAATAGCGCCACCTACCACATTAGCCAATACATCGACCACTTCTTGGGCCCTCTCTCCACCCGACACCCCAGCTACATTAAAGACACATACCACTTCCTGGAAATCATCCGCTCCATGGCCGTCCCCGCCAACGCGTATGTATTCACAATTGACGTGGATAGCCTGTATACCAATATTAACACACAACTGGGTTTACAAGTCATCTCATCCGTTTTTTCTCGCAACCCGGACGACACACGACCGGATGCAGAAATCCTTCAACTCCTAGAATTGTGCCTGAAAAACAACGACTTCCTATTCAACAACCAATATTATCTCCAGGTGACCGGGACGGCCATGGGCCAGAGATTCGCACCATCCTATGCCAACCTCTACATGAGTGAATGGGAGCGAGAGGCCTTGGACAAATGCCCCCTAAAACCCACCCTCTACCTTCGGTTTTTAGACGACATTTTCGGAATCTGGCCACACGACCTGGCACAATTCTCAGACTTCATCCACATTCTCAATAATCATCACCCCTCCATCAAAATCAAACACACCATAGAATCGGAACAAATCAACTTCCTGGACACCACAGTCTATTTCAGGCCACTCAACACCACGCAGAAAACACTCCAGACCAAAGTTTATTTCAAACCAACGGACACACACTCACTATTACACAAAAATAGTTACCATCCAAGACACACGTTCATAGGCATAGTCAAATCACAACTCATCCGTTTCCGTCGCATTTGCTCAGACATCTCAGACTTCCACTCAGCCACCCAGATTCTGTTCAAAAGCCTCCGTAAACGAGGCTACTCCAAACGCTTCCTCCGCACCATTAAAAATAAAAACAACACCTTGGCTCCTCCCGTTCCCATTCGCTCACCCCCCCATCGGCCCCAGCCCCCGCCAACCCAGGTTCCCAGATCCGAGCTGCCTCCACCCTCTTCCCCCTACCTGAACCAAGGCCTGGATCCTCTAAACCCCAGCCCTGACACCCCCTCCCACCCTTATCCTGATCTTAACCACCCCCAACCCCATCCTTATCCTAACCCTAACCCCAACCCTAACCCCAACCCTAACCATAACCCCAACCCTAACCCCAACCCTAACCCTAACCATAACCCCAACCCTAATCATAGCCCCAACCCTAACCCTAACCCTAACCACGACCCTAACCCTAAACTTAACCATGACCCTACCCCCGGTCCTTATCCTGAACCTAACTCTTCCCCCTTCCCCAATGAAGGCCTGCATCCCAACCCCCCTGTAGCGAGAGGCAGCTCGGGCCCACAACACACCGCCACAATTAGTTCACACCTCAACCCTACCCCGCCGCGGCACTTCATACCTCTCATCTCCACCTTTTCACACAAAATAACCGGTCTCCACCAGGCCATAAAGAACAGTTTCTCCAGTCTGCAGTCCCAGCACCCGGCTTTCCACAACAATAAAATCATATCCGCTTACAGAAAAAACAAGAGCCTCCACAACATACTGGTCAAATCCCAATTCTCCGATCACAGACCCACACCCCAATTACAATATGCACACCACTACAGAAACAGAAAATACATCCACAACCCACACACCAACACAGCTATGCCCACCTTGGGCTCATTCTCCGTCAACACCACAAACGTCGTTTACATCATCACATGCACCCTCTGCGACAAACACTACATTGGGGAAACCCGACACTCGATACATACACGACTCTCACAACACATACACAACATCATGGTAGGCAAACTTCGTACCCCCCTAATCACACACTTCCAAACGCACCCCTCCTCCCACCTCATCATCTCTGGCCTTGAAAACAACGATCACTGGACCGGGGGGCAGAGGAAGAGAGCGGAAAAACAGTGGATCCACAAGCTCCGGACGACCGCACCGGGAGGCCTCAATGATGACGTTTAATTACGCCGGCCCCTGTTTGCTCATGTCCATGCACCCGCCAACAACCATCTTTATCCATTGGGGGGACTAGTTCAGACACCGTAGGCCAGTGCAAATAAAGTCAATTACCGACACCCCAAACCCCAACCCTAACCCAACCCTAATCCAGCCAGTGCCACGGATCTGGACTCCCCCCTGCAACTCAGATAATCCGGAAACCCTACGTAAAAACGACCTCCACATTCTCTCACCATATCAGATTCCTTCTGTATTCACCCTCTTTCCCCACTCCATTCCACCCCACACACACACACACACACACACACACACACACACACACACACACGGAAAAAATAAATAAAAAAATAAAAAAAAAATAATAAAATAAAAAAATAGATTAATGGTGATTATGGTGTTTGGTTGATGGGTGGGTGGGGGTGGCGCTCCGTTTTCTGCCGCCTGCGGGACTCGATCGCGGCCCGCTGGGCTGACGGGCGGGCGCGCTGTCCGCCACACCACATGGGCGTGGGAGTTTGCTCACACACATAGCTACACATAGTTACTTTGCCCCTCTGTCCTTCCGGGATCAATGACCAATCAGGGGGCTGCGTCTCCTGCCCCGCCGAGATTCAAAATACGAAGTGGCGTATGGGGTTGGCGCAGCGGTGTTGCCGCCGGGCTGATTGGACGCGTTTGTCCCGGAAGGGGGAGGGGGCTCCCGCGTCCACACACACTATATATACACCTTGGCTTGTCCTCTCTGCCTGTTCACCTCTGATGAAGCAACGTCTAGTTGCGAAACGTTGGGTGTTTGAACTCCAATGCGCTCGGGTATCGCTTCTTTTTTTAAAAAGGAATTTTCCGATTAGAGTTGTGCTCCCACTTCTTTGATCGGATGATTGGCTGTCGCAACATTATTAATTTCAAAACGGCGGTGGGGGACTCTTTTCCTCGGCCGCGCGCCCGGCCCGGGGCGTGCTGGGCCGCTCGCCCGGAGACGTCCACGCGGTCGGAGACTTCGACGAAAGCCGGGGGACGTGGTTTCGGCGGCGGCCGGGCCCGGGGCGGCGGCCGGGGCGCCGGGCCGGCGCGTACTGAGGTGGGAGCCCGCCACCAGTCTAATTCTTCTTTTTTTCAGGAGCGGACCGACGCATTGGAGTTAACAGGTATGAACGGACAGCCAACACACAGAGCACACGCACGCGACTTCCATCCACGACCACACATGTCCATCGCCACACACCCAACACATAGATCACGACATGCGCGCGTACACGCGCACACGCACACACCGCCTCACATGCGGACCGGATACCCTTGCACACGCACACAATCTCGGCAGCCACTCACCTACAGACCCATCCAGCCGTCGACCCCAGAAACTAGACACAACAGCAAACGGTATTATAGGCTCATTCAGGCCACATACCACAAACGTGTCATAGATGAGGCCATAGCCACGAAAACATTTCCCCCCGGTATGATGAGACAAGTTAACAAACTCACGGCCTTCATCAAACCGGCAGCTCCCACACAACACACACACAACAGAGTGGCAGAAAACACCATCTCCTGGATGGAAAACAACATGGCCATTTTACAGGAACATTACCGGGCCACTATGGCAACCTTCACTGACACACCCAAAGATGCCTTAGCCCTCCGGATTGCTATTGGTTGGGCTAGGAAGAAATATGGCCAAAAACTCAAACAGGACACCATTCACACAGTAGAACACATCTTAGACATTCACCCACACAATCGCACACCAGCCGACCCACAACCCTGCCCCCCCCCTCCTCCCCCTCCTCCTCCTCCCCCTCCCCGCGCTCATCACACACTCACCGCAAATACACAATCTCGGCCACTCATCCAAGGGGGGACAGAAGAAGACTTTCCACCCCTACCGAGGGCAAGGGCCCCATACAAACTATATTCACTTTACCTAGGTCCACGCGCTTCCCTCTCCGAAGAAATCGCCCGCCCCACATCAATTGCCCCAACAAACCGACACTCACCACTCACACAGACGACGGCAACCTGCCAAACAGCAGACCAGCCAAAAAAGTCGTCACAGCCCTCCTCAGTCCCACTACCCATCACAACACCCCAAGTAACCCCAACACCCACCACCCAACCCCGTAGCGGACCGCTAAAACCACTGACCGCCCTGCGGGACAGCCACGCTCAGGTCCATGCGCCACCCCAGACAGTAACACCACCACACACCACCCCGGACTTTGCGACTACCACCTTGGACGGACCCCTCAGGGAGTCTAACGTGGCCGTAACGACGGAGGACTCAATTCTTCCCCTCTCTCTATCCCCCACAGATCTCCCCGGCGGGCGGACCGGCTCGGTTGGGCAGCAAACCTCTCCCAGCCATCTCAAAAAAACACAGGGTGAAAAGGGTGAAACAACCATGATGAGCGGGACGCAGAAGGTCGATATGGCCGCAACAAGAGCCCATTCTGAACCCTCCACCCAACAAGATGGTGGGGCCTCGCTGCCTGGCCACCCCGGTCCGCGGGCCGCGACACCAGAAATAGACAATCGGCTCCCCACACACCCGCTATCCCCTACCACACCGTTTGCCCGGGCGCTGGGCACACCCCCCCTCCGCCAATCTCCATTCAGACCCACCTACCACATAGCGAGAGCGCACCTTAAAATAACAGCCTGGAATTTTAAACCCCGTAGACCCATCATTATCCTGGGTGATTCAAACATCAATAGGATCCCCCCTCACCACAACCCCGACATACAACTCGACAGTTATCCGGGAGCCACGCTGTATACTTTTCTGAAAGTATGCGAAAAGGCACCGATTTACCCGAACACCAAAATCGCGGTATTCTCAATTGGCCTCAACAACAGGGACCGGGACGCAAAACAAACCTCCATAAAACAGCTCAGAGCACTTTACAGACAGGCCAAAATCACCTTCCCAAATGCAGACATTTACTTCCCCATTATAAATTACTCCTCACGGCTCCCGCCAACCCACCAGGACAATTTGAAAATCATTAACAACACCATAGCCACACACCTCCCCTTCCTGGCAGAAATCCCACATGACACCTTCACCACGGAAAAAGATAACCTCCACTGGACAGCGTCCACAGCCCGCAATATCTTCCAACATTGGTGCAAACAATTAAATTTAACGTCGGCCTGAAGCCTAACCGGGCACGGGACGAGCACACCCCAGCATACCCACGACCGGACACACACCGCAATCGGGACCTGGTCTGGAATTCAGAATCACAAATTTGTAATCTGGCAACATTGTTCACTCCCACCACACCACAACGCCATCTCTTGGAGAGGGGGCTCACCTTCATCCCACGTCCCACCAACTTTGACTGGGAGCAACTTCATAGGGACCTACACAATTACCACAGACGAATAAAACTCAAAAATTATTTCCATCCCGACTCCCAACAACAACGACAACACAAACAATTCAGCCACCCGTCCACCTGGGAACCGGACAAGACCACCCTAGACCCGGAAACACAACACCTCATCCTCCAAGATAGACTGACTCTACGCCGCTACCGTCCCCCGGCGGATGTCCCAGACAACCTACCGGGGGCCGAACGCGCAGCGCTCAAACAACTAATCCATCACCCCAACATCATTATCAAACCGGCAGACAAAGGCAGCAAAATTGTAATCATGGACAGACAACAATACTCACTGGAGGCGAACAGACAGCTAAACAACACCACCTACTATAGACCCCTGGACGATACAATACAACCCCAGACCCAAATTCAAATCCGGACCATTATTCAGTCGCTACATAACAAAAAATACATTTCGGCCAAACAAAAACACTATCTATTCGGACCACAGAACCCACGACCCCGCTATTTTTATCTCCTACCAAAAATCCACAAAGAGCCACAAACTTGGACCGTTCCCTTTGAGGTTCCTCCCGGCCGCCCTATAGTCTCGGACTGCAATAGCGCCACCTACCACATTAGCCAATACATCGACCACTTCTTGGGCCCTCTCTCCACCCGACACCCCAGCTACATTAAAGACACATACCACTTCCTGGAAATCATCCGCTCCATGGCCGTCCCCGCCAACGCGTATGTATTCACAATTGACGTGGATAGCCTGTATACCAATATTAACACACAACTGGGTTTACAAGTCATCTCATCCGTTTTTTCTCGCAACCCGGACGACACACGACCGGATGCAGAAATCCTTCAACTCCTAGAATTGTGCCTGAAAAACAACGACTTCCTATTCAACAACCAATATTATCTCCAGGTGACCGGGACGGCCATGGGCCAGAGATTCGCACCATCCTATGCCAACCTCTACATGAGTGAATGGGAGCGAGAGGCCTTGGACAAATGCCCCCTAAAACCCACCCTCTACCTTCGGTTTTTAGACGACATTTTCGGAATCTGGCCACACGACCTGGCACAATTCTCAGACTTCATCCACATTCTCAATAATCATCACCCCTCCATCAAAATCAAACACACCATAGAATCGGAACAAATCAACTTCCTGGACACCACAGTCTATTTCAGGCCACTCAACACCACGCAGAAAACACTCCAGACCAAAGTTTATTTCAAACCAACGGACACACACTCACTATTACACAAAAATAGTTACCATCCAAGACACACGTTCATAGGCATAGTCAAATCACAACTCATCCGTTTCCGTCGCATTTGCTCAGACATCTCAGACTTCCACTCAGCCACCCAGATTCTGTTCAAAAGCCTCCGTAAACGAGGCTACTCCAAACGCTTCCTCCGCACCATTAAAAATAAAAACAACACCTTGGCTCCTCCCGTTCCCATTCGCTCACCCCCCCATCGGCCCCAGCCCCCGCCAACCCAGGTTCCCAGATCCGAGCTGCCTCCACCCTCTTCCCCCTACCTGAACCAAGGCCTGGATCCTCTAAACCCCAGCCCTGACACCCCCTCCCACCCTTATCCTGATCTTAACCACCCCCAACCCCATCCTTATCCTAACCCTAACCCCAACCCTAACCCCAACCCTAACCATAACCCCAACCCTAACCCCAACCCTAACCCTAACCATAACCCCAACCCTAATCATAGCCCCAACCCTAACCCTAACCCTAACCACGACCCTAACCCTAAACTTAACCATGACCCTACCCCCGGTCCTTATCCTGAACCTAACTCTTCCCCCTTCCCCAATGAAGGCCTGCATCCCAACCCCCCTGTAGCGAGAGGCAGCTCGGGCCCACAACACACCGCCACAATTAGTTCACACCTCAACCCTACCCCGCCGCGGCACTTCATACCTCTCATCTCCACCTTTTCACACAAAATAACCGGTCTCCACCAGGCCATAAAGAACAGTTTCTCCAGTCTGCAGTCCCAGCACCCGGCTTTCCACAACAATAAAATCATATCCGCTTACAGAAAAAACAAGAGCCTCCACAACATACTGGTCAAATCCCAATTCTCCGATCACAGACCCACACCCCAATTACAATATGCACACCACTACAGAAACAGAAAATACATCCACAACCCACACACCAACACAGCTATGCCCACCTTGGGCTCATTCTCCGTCAACACCACAAACGTCGTTTACATCATCACATGCACCCTCTGCGACAAACACTACATTGGGGAAACCCGACACTCGATACATACACGACTCTCACAACACATACACAACATCATGGTAGGCAAACTTCGTACCCCCCTAATCACACACTTCCAAACGCACCCCTCCTCCCACCTCATCATCTCTGGCCTTGAAAACAACGATCACTGGACCGGGGGGCAGAGGAAGAGAGCGGAAAAACAGTGGATCCACAAGCTCCGGACGACCGCACCGGGAGGCCTCAATGATGACGTTTAATTACGCCGGCCCCTGTTTGCTCATGTCCATGCACCCGCCAACAACCATCTTTATCCATTGGGGGGACTAGTTCAGACACCGTAGGCCAGTGCAAATAAAGTCAATTACCGACACCCCAAACCCCAACCCTAACCCAACCCTAATCCAGCCAGTGCCACGGATCTGGACTCCCCCCTGCAACTCAGATAATCCGGAAACCCTACGTAAAAACGACCTCCACATTCTCTCACCATATCAGATTCCTTCTGTATTCACCCTCTTTCCCCACTCCATTCCACCCCACACACACACACACACACACACACACACACACACACACACACACGGAAAAAATAAATAAAAAAATAAAAAAAAAATAATAAAATAAAAAAATAGATTAATGGTGATTATGGTGTTTGGTTGATGGGTGGGTGGGGGTGGCGCTCCGTTTTCTGCCGCCTGCGGGACTCGATCGCGGCCCGCTGGGCTGACGGGCGGGCGCGCTGTCCGCCACACCACATGGGCGTGGGAGTTTGCTCACACACATAGCTACACATAGTTACTTTGCCCCTCTGTCCTTCCGGGATCAATGACCAATCAGGGGGCTGCGTCTCCTGCCCCGCCGAGATTCAAAATACGAAGTGGCGTATGGGGTTGGCGCAGCGGTGTTGCCGCCGGGCTGATTGGACGCGTTTGTCCCGGAAGGGGGAGGGGGCTCCCGCGTCCACACACACTATATATACACCTTGGCTTGTCCTCTCTGCCTGTTCACCTCTGATGAAGCAACGTCTAGTTGCGAAACGTTGGGTGTTTGAACTCCAATGCGCTCGGGTATCGCTTCTTTTTTTAAAAAGGAATTTTCCGATTAGAGTTGTGCTCCCACTTCTTTGATCGGATGATTGGCTGTCGCAACATTATTAATTTCAAAACGGCGGTGGGGGACTCTTTTCCTCGGCCGCGCGCCCGGCCCGGGGCGTGCTGGGCCGCTCGCCCGGAGACGTCCACGCGGTCGGAGACTTCGACGAAAGCCGGGGGACGTGGTTTCGGCGGCGGCCGGGCCCGGGGCGGCGGCCGGGGCGCCGGGCCGGCGCGTACTGAGGTGGGAGCCCGCCACCAGTCTAATTCTTCTTTTTTTCAGGAGCGGACCGACGCATTGGAGTTAACAGGTATGAACGGACAGCCAACACACAGAGCACACGCACGCGACTTCCATCCACGACCACACATGTCCATCGCCACACACCCAACACATAGATCACGACATGCGCGCGTACACGCGCACACGCACACACCGCCTCACATGCGGACCGGATACCCTTGCACACGCACACAATCTCGGCAGCCACTCACCTACAGACCCATCCAGCCGTCGACCCCAGAAACTAGACACAACAGCAAACGGTATTATAGGCTCATTCAGGCCACATACCACAAACGTGTCATAGATGAGGCCATAGCCACGAAAACATTTCCCCCCGGTATGATGAGACAAGTTAACAAACTCACGGCCTTCATCAAACCGGCAGCTCCCACACAACACACACACAACAGAGTGGCAGAAAACACCATCTCCTGGATGGAAAACAACATGGCCATTTTACAGGAACATTACCGGGCCACTATGGCAACCTTCACTGACACACCCAAAGATGCCTTAGCCCTCCGGATTGCTATTGGTTGGGCTAGGAAGAAATATGGCCAAAAACTCAAACAGGACACCATTCACACAGTAGAACACATCTTAGACATTCACCCACACAATCGCACACCAGCCGACCCACAACCCTGCCCCCCCCCTCCTCCCCCTCCTCCTCCTCCCCCTCCCCGCGCTCATCACACACTCACCGCAAATACACAATCTCGGCCACTCATCCAAGGGGGGACAGAAGAAGACTTTCCACCCCTACCGAGGGCAAGGGCCCCATACAAACTATATTCACTTTACCTAGGTCCACGCGCTTCCCTCTCCGAAGAAATCGCCCGCCCCACATCAATTGCCCCAACAAACCGACACTCACCACTCACACAGACGACGGCAACCTGCCAAACAGCAGACCAGCCAAAAAAGTCGTCACAGCCCTCCTCAGTCCCACTACCCATCACAACACCCCAAGTAACCCCAACACCCACCACCCAACCCCGTAGCGGACCGCTAAAACCACTGACCGCCCTGCGGGACAGCCACGCTCAGGTCCATGCGCCACCCCAGACAGTAACACCACCACACACCACCCCGGACTTTGCGACTACCACCTTGGACGGACCCCTCAGGGAGTCTAACGTGGCCGTAACGACGGAGGACTCAATTCTTCCCCTCTCTCTATCCCCCACAGATCTCCCCGGCGGGCGGACCGGCTCGGTTGGGCAGCAAACCTCTCCCAGCCATCTCAAAAAAACACAGGGTGAAAAGGGTGAAACAACCATGATGAGCGGGACGCAGAAGGTCGATATGGCCGCAACAAGAGCCCATTCTGAACCCTCCACCCAACAAGATGGTGGGGCCTCGCTGCCTGGCCACCCCGGTCCGCGGGCCGCGACACCAGAAATAGACAATCGGCTCCCCACACACCCGCTATCCCCTACCACACCGTTTGCCCGGGCGCTGGGCACACCCCCCCTCCGCCAATCTCCATTCAGACCCACCTACCACATAGCGAGAGCGCACCTTAAAATAACAGCCTGGAATTTTAAACCCCGTAGACCCATCATTATCCTGGGTGATTCAAACATCAATAGGATCCCCCCTCACCACAACCCCGACATACAACTCGACAGTTATCCGGGAGCCACGCTGTATACTTTTCTGAAAGTATGCGAAAAGGCACCGATTTACCCGAACACCAAAATCGCGGTATTCTCAATTGGCCTCAACAACAGGGACCGGGACGCAAAACAAACCTCCATAAAACAGCTCAGAGCACTTTACAGACAGGCCAAAATCACCTTCCCAAATGCAGACATTTACTTCCCCATTATAAATTACTCCTCACGGCTCCCGCCAACCCACCAGGACAATTTGAAAATCATTAACAACACCATAGCCACACACCTCCCCTTCCTGGCAGAAATCCCACATGACACCTTCACCACGGAAAAAGATAACCTCCACTGGACAGCGTCCACAGCCCGCAATATCTTCCAACATTGGTGCAAACAATTAAATTTAACGTCGGCCTGAAGCCTAACCGGGCACGGGACGAGCACACCCCAGCATACCCACGACCGGACACACACCGCAATCGGGACCTGGTCTGGAATTCAGAATCACAAATTTGTAATCTGGCAACATTGTTCACTCCCACCACACCACAACGCCATCTCTTGGAGAGGGGGCTCACCTTCATCCCACGTCCCACCAACTTTGACTGGGAGCAACTTCATAGGGACCTACACAATTACCACAGACGAATAAAACTCAAAAATTATTTCCATCCCGACTCCCAACAACAACGACAACACAAACAATTCAGCCACCCGTCCACCTGGGAACCGGACAAGACCACCCTAGACCCGGAAACACAACACCTCATCCTCCAAGATAGACTGACTCTACGCCGCTACCGTCCCCCGGCGGATGTCCCAGACAACCTACCGGGGGCCGAACGCGCAGCGCTCAAACAACTAATCCATCACCCCAACATCATTATCAAACCGGCAGACAAAGGCAGCAAAATTGTAATCATGGACAGACAACAATACTCACTGGAGGCGAACAGACAGCTAAACAACACCACCTACTATAGACCCCTGGACGATACAATACAACCCCAGACCCAAATTCAAATCCGGACCATTATTCAGTCGCTACATAACAAAAAATACATTTCGGCCAAACAAAAACACTATCTATTCGGACCACAGAACCCACGACCCCGCTATTTTTATCTCCTACCAAAAATCCACAAAGAGCCACAAACTTGGACCGTTCCCTTTGAGGTTCCTCCCGGCCGCCCTATAGTCTCGGACTGCAATAGCGCCACCTACCACATTAGCCAATACATCGACCACTTCTTGGGCCCTCTCTCCACCCGACACCCCAGCTACATTAAAGACACATACCACTTCCTGGAAATCATCCGCTCCATGGCCGTCCCCGCCAACGCGTATGTATTCACAATTGACGTGGATAGCCTGTATACCAATATTAACACACAACTGGGTTTACAAGTCATCTCATCCGTTTTTTCTCGCAACCCGGACGACACACGACCGGATGCAGAAATCCTTCAACTCCTAGAATTGTGCCTGAAAAACAACGACTTCCTATTCAACAACCAATATTATCTCCAGGTGACCGGGACGGCCATGGGCCAGAGATTCGCACCATCCTATGCCAACCTCTACATGAGTGAATGGGAGCGAGAGGCCTTGGACAAATGCCCCCTAAAACCCACCCTCTACCTTCGGTTTTTAGACGACATTTTCGGAATCTGGCCACACGACCTGGCACAATTCTCAGACTTCATCCACATTCTCAATAATCATCACCCCTCCATCAAAATCAAACACACCATAGAATCGGAACAAATCAACTTCCTGGACACCACAGTCTATTTCAGGCCACTCAACACCACGCAGAAAACACTCCAGACCAAAGTTTATTTCAAACCAACGGACACACACTCACTATTACACAAAAATAGTTACCATCCAAGACACACGTTCATAGGCATAGTCAAATCACAACTCATCCGTTTCCGTCGCATTTGCTCAGACATCTCAGACTTCCACTCAGCCACCCAGATTCTGTTCAAAAGCCTCCGTAAACGAGGCTACTCCAAACGCTTCCTCCGCACCATTAAAAATAAAAACAACACCTTGGCTCCTCCCGTTCCCATTCGCTCACCCCCCCATCGGCCCCAGCCCCCGCCAACCCAGGTTCCCAGATCCGAGCTGCCTCCACCCTCTTCCCCCTACCTGAACCAAGGCCTGGATCCTCTAAACCCCAGCCCTGACACCCCCTCCCACCCTTATCCTGATCTTAACCACCCCCAACCCCATCCTTATCCTAACCCTAACCCCAACCCTAACCCCAACCCTAACCATAACCCCAACCCTAACCCCAACCCTAACCCTAACCATAACCCCAACCCTAATCATAGCCCCAACCCTAACCCTAACCCTAACCACGACCCTAACCCTAAACTTAACCATGACCCTACCCCCGGTCCTTATCCTGAACCTAACTCTTCCCCCTTCCCCAATGAAGGCCTGCATCCCAACCCCCCTGTAGCGAGAGGCAGCTCGGGCCCACAACACACCGCCACAATTAGTTCACACCTCAACCCTACCCCGCCGCGGCACTTCATACCTCTCATCTCCACCTTTTCACACAAAATAACCGGTCTCCACCAGGCCATAAAGAACAGTTTCTCCAGTCTGCAGTCCCAGCACCCGGCTTTCCACAACAATAAAATCATATCCGCTTACAGAAAAAACAAGAGCCTCCACAACATACTGGTCAAATCCCAATTCTCCGATCACAGACCCACACCCCAATTACAATATGCACACCACTACAGAAACAGAAAATACATCCACAACCCACACACCAACACAGCTATGCCCACCTTGGGCTCATTCTCCGTCAACACCACAAACGTCGTTTACATCATCACATGCACCCTCTGCGACAAACACTACATTGGGGAAACCCGACACTCGATACATACACGACTCTCACAACACATACACAACATCATGGTAGGCAAACTTCGTACCCCCCTAATCACACACTTCCAAACGCACCCCTCCTCCCACCTCATCATCTCTGGCCTTGAAAACAACGATCACTGGACCGGGGGGCAGAGGAAGAGAGCGGAAAAACAGTGGATCCACAAGCTCCGGACGACCGCACCGGGAGGCCTCAATGATGACGTTTAATTACGCCGGCCCCTGTTTGCTCATGTCCATGCACCCGCCAACAACCATCTTTATCCATTGGGGGGACTAGTTCAGACACCGTAGGCCAGTGCAAATAAAGTCAATTACCGACACCCCAAACCCCAACCCTAACCCAACCCTAATCCAGCCAGTGCCACGGATCTGGACTCCCCCCTGCAACTCAGATAATCCGGAAACCCTACGTAAAAACGACCTCCACATTCTCTCACCATATCAGATTCCTTCTGTATTCACCCTCTTTCCCCACTCCATTCCACCCCACACACACACACACACACACACACACACACACACACACACACACGGAAAAAATAAATAAAAAAATAAAAAAAATAATAAAATAAAAAAATAGATTAATGGTGATTATGGTGTTTGGTTGATGGGTGGGTGGGGGTGGCGCTCCGTTTTCTGCCGCCTGCGGGACTCGATCGCGGCCCGCTGGGCTGACGGGCGGGCGCGCTGTCCGCCACACCACATGGGCGTGGGAGTTTGCTCACACACATAGCTACACATAGTTACTTTGCCCCTCTGTCCTTCCGGGATCAATGACCAATCAGGGGGCTGCGTCTCCTGCCCCGCCGAGATTCAAAATACGAAGTGGCGTATGGGGTTGGCGCAGCGGTGTTGCCGCCGGGCTGATTGGACGCGTTTGTCCCGGAAGGGGGAGGGGGCTCCCGCGTCCACACACACTATATATACACCTTGGCTTGTCCTCTCTGCCTGTTCACCTCTGATGAAGCAACGTCTAGTTGCGAAACGTTGGGTGTTTGAACTCCAATGCGCTCGGGTATCGCTTCTTTTTTTAAAAAGGAATTTTCCGATTAGAGTTGTGCTCCCACTTCTTTGATCGGATGATTGGCTGTCGCAACATTATTAATTTCAAAACGGCGGTGGGGGACTCTTTTCCTCGGCCGCGCGCCCGGCCCGGGGCGTGCTGGGCCGCT
>NW_026611187.1:35612-91287 GCF_029633865.1 Lampris incognitus | reverse complement strand
GGGGGGGGTGGTTGCTGCTGCCGAGCTGTGTTTGTCCACCGCGTGTAGGAGGAGGCCTCGGGGAGGGCGAGGAGGCCGACGCTTTGACCGTCGTCGGCGTCGACCCCCCCCCCCCAAAAATCAAGACGAACATTAGCGTTACGCCGAGTGTTCGTCAAACCCACCTCGGCCGGTCGGGGAGCAGATGGCCGAAGCCGTTAATCTGCTGCAGCGCTCCCACTGTCACCACGCGCCTCCTAATCAAGCTGTGAGCCGCATTAATCACCTGACTTAAGTGACAAACAAGTATCAGCCCCGCGTTAGCCGAGCCGCGCCTTCTACCGAGGCCCGCCGTGACCTCGGGCCGGCGCTCGGAAATGAACCGGGTGGAGGCAGCCGTCGACCGTTTCCCGTATCGGGGCGTCCACCTTCACGGGGGGGGGGTACACCTAGAAGTCGGCCTGGCGAGGCCGACCCGCGGCGAGCCCGGCGGGCGCGGGACCCTCACGGGGGGGGGCGTATTTGCTTGTCGTGGGGGGTTTTTTCTTCCGCGCCGTTTGCATTTAAACAATGTCGATCGACCTCCCTTGTTTTTTGCTGCACGCCAGCTTCAAAATGGTGGCCACTCAGAGTGGCAGCCGAGTGAGACATTTTGATGAGATTAAACCTTAAGCCTCTTAGCTGCAAACAACTAATTTGGCCAATAATTCTTCCATTACTTTACTCTTATAGCTCCCAAAATCCTGGATTCCAGCAGCCTACCTGCATGGGGCCGCTTGGGCCGGGTGGTGGGGGTGGGGGTGGGGGTGGGGGGGGGGCTTGCATGTCTGGTGGGCAGATCTTCCAGCGGCGCCCGGTGGCTTCGGCCCTTCTCCTAACCCCACACCTCTCGGCCTGCACGCGTCCGCATGCCCTCGTTTACAGTCAGCGACACGGGCTAGCAAAACACGGAGTGCACGAATGACGCGAACGGAGGGCGAGAGACGTTCCCGACTCCGTTCCCGACTCCAGATGACAGGTTTCTGCGGCGCTCTCGGTGCTCCTCATCCCTGTGGCCCCGTTGTTGTGCTAATTGTGTAGGTTGTTTGGGCCGGCCTTGGTTCAGGGGCCTTGCTCCGTGCACAGGGATGTGCTGAGCGGCAGCTCGGCGTGGAGGAAGACGGATTTTCCTGATGGCGATCTAATTGATGCAGCAGCCAACTGCAGGTGCTCACCTTCGATATACTGGAGCCGACTAAATTAGTCTAATGTGAAGTACAAAGGATTCATGTGTGGACTGCATACGCTCTCCCCCTCTCTCCTCTCTCTCTCCCTCTCTCTCTCTCTCTCTCTCTCGTTCAATATTCATTGCAGAGTCATTGTTTGAAGGATTTTATGAAAAGAAATCTTCCCCCAGTTCTGTCTTATTTTTCCCCCATTTTGTCTTTGTGTTCATTTTTTTTAATTCAGATTTTTGTCTTTTTGCCCATTTTTCCTATCGGTGTTTATGTAATCATCGTTAATAAGAGAAAAGTAACAGTCGAGTCTCTCCGTCTCTCCGTCTCTCTGTCTCTCTCTATCTCTCTCTCTGTCTCTGTCTCTCTCTTGGTCAGTCATACAAAGTATTCATGTGTGGACAGCATACTCCCTGTCTCTCTCTCTCTCTCTCTCTCTCTCTCTCTCTCTCTCTCTCTCTCTCTCTCTCTCGCTCTCGCTCTCTATCGCTAGCTCTCTGTCTCTCTCTATTTCTGTCTCTCTCTATCTCTGTCTCTCTCTCTCTAACTCTGTCTCTATCTCTGTCTCTCTCTTGGTCAGTCATACAAAGTATTCATGTGTGGATAGCATACTCCCTGTCTCTCTCTCTCTCTATCGCTAGCGCTCTGTCTCTGTCTCTCTCTATCTCTATCTCTGTCTCTCTTTCTATCTCTGTCTCTCTCTATCGCTAGCTCTCTGTCTCTCTCTCTATCTCTAGCTCTCGGTCTCTCTCTATCTCTGTCTCTGTCTCTCTCTCTATCTCTGTCTCTCTATCGCTAGCTCTCTGTCTCTCTCTCGCTCTCTATCTCTGTCTCTCTCTCTATCTCTAGCTCTCGGTCTCTCTGTCTCTCTCTATTTCTGTCTCTCTATCTCTGTCTCTCTCTCTATCTCTAGCTCTCGGTCTCTCTCTATCTCTATCTCTGTCTCTCTCTATCTCTAGCTCTCGGTCTCTCTCTATCTCTATCTCTGTCTCTATCTCTGTCTCTCTCTCTCTATCGCTAGCTCTCTGTCTCTCTCTCGCTCTCTATCTCTGTCTCTCTCTCTCTATCTCTAGCTCTCTGTCTCTCTCTCGCTCTCTATCTCTGTCTCTCGCTCTCTATCTCTGTCTCTCTCTCTATCTCTGTCTCTCTCTCTATCTCTGTCTCTCTCTCTATCTCTATCTCTGTCTCTCTCAATTCAATTCAATTCAGTTTTTCAATTCAATATGTGCTTTATTGGCATGACATACATTTGTGTACATATTGCCAAAGCATGTAAAACAACAACAACACAATACAACAATGATTATAATAATAACAAAAACAGCAATGATTATAATAATAACAGCAACAACAACAATGATTATGATATTAAATAACAATAGTCGCAATGGGTGCCGTCATCCACTATCTCTCAGGTTGTGGCAAGATAATATAAATCTTGCTGCAATGCTCGCCGCTGGCCCCCCTCCCAGGACCCCCCGCAGCTTACCTGCGTCCTCCATGTCCTGCTACTCTGGAGTCACATGTTCCAGTTCCTGGACAAAAGCCCGGCGCTGTCTTTCAAATGTGTCACATTTAAGGAAGACGTGTCCCTCTGTCTCCACCTCATCTGTCTTGCACTGACCGCATGTCCGATGCTCTTTTGGCAACCACGCCTTTTGTGTCTCCCCTTTTCAATGGCGAGACTGTGGTCACTGAGCCTGTATTTGGTGAGGATCTGTCGCTGCTTCCTGTCTCTGACATTTAAGAGGTATTCTTCCAAATCATAGTTTGTTTTTAGGGCCCGATAGACTTCTGGTTTGTTCTGAGTTTTGATTTCAGCGTTCCAATGTTTCAGATAATTGTTCTTGCTTTGTTTTATAGCTGATTTATCCTCATGTTGGTTTGGGACGCAGTGCTGGCCTGAGCTTGGTTGGTCTTAGTATTTGTTACAGGGTTAGTGAGTCTCAGAGCCAGCTGCTTCAGGGGACTCTTTCCGGGGTTCAGTTCTTGGGTTTTCAGAGCTTTAAAGTGCAGTGTATTTGTTGGGCTTGTGTTTAAGTGCATCCAGAAATTTAGAGATCTTTTTTGTACATTTATTAATAATGGAAACCGGCCTAATTCTGCCCTACATGCGTTGTTTGGTGTTTTCCTTTGTATTTTCAGAATCATTCTACAGAATTCAGCATGTAGGGTTTCTGCAGGATGCTTGTCCCATCTAGTGTAGCTGGAAAGACTGAGCGGGACCCCATACCTCACTTCCATACAGCGCAATGGGCAGAATTACACTATCAAACAGTTTGCACCAGATGGAGATTGGTATATCAATGTTAAAGAATTTATTTTTAATTGCATATAGAGCTCTGCGAGCTTTTTGTTTTAGGTTATTCACTGCCCTGCTGACACTCCCTGATGCTGTAATGATTAGACCAAGGTAAGTATACTGCATCGTATGCTCTAAGGTGATGCTACCTAGAGTCAACTGGTATCTATTTTCCTGACATCTGGGCTTCTTCTGGAAGATCATTACTTTTGTCTTTTTTGGATTTATTGCCAGGGCCCAGTGCTGGCAGTAGTCCTCAAGCAGGTCTAGTAGTTGTTGCAGCCCATCTGCGGTTGGTGACAACAAAACTAGATCATCTGCATAAAGCAAAAAATTTCACTTCCATGTCATACAGGGGGACACCTGGGGTTGCACACTGTTCCAGCTGCACCGCCAGTTCATTAATATATATATTAAACAGTGTCGGGCTAAGTCCACAGCCCTGTCTCACCCCTCTGTTCTGAGTGAAGAACTCAGTGTGTTTGTCTCCAATCTTAACTGCACATTTGTTGTCCGAATACATTGACTTTATTATGTCATACATTTTACCCCCTACACCACTTTGTAAAAGTGTATGGTATAGTATCTATAGTATAGTATCTATCTCTGTCTCTCTCTCTCTATCACTAGCTCTCTGTCTCTCTCTCTCCATCGCTAGCTCTCTGTCTCTCTCTCGCTCTCTATCTCAGTCTCTCTCTCTATCAATTCAATTCAATATTTGCTTTATTAGCATGACATACGTTTTGTACATAAGCATGTAAAACAACAACAACACAACACTATCTCTCTCTCTCTCTCACTCTCTATCTCTGTCTCTCTCTCTATCGCTATCTCTGCCTCCCTGTCTCTATCGCTATCTCTGCCTCCCTGTCTCTCTATCGCCAGCTCGCTCTCTCTCTCTCCCTCTCTCTCTCTCTGTGCACACTGCTGTTAACATTGTTTGTTCTGTGTTCTGTTGTGTGTGCGAGTAAACAAACTGAATTCAAAGTTGTCTAAATAATTTAAAATACCAGTTAATCAACAAACAAACAACAACCCCACTGACTAGATAGATAGATAGATAGATAGATAGATAGATAGATAGATAGATAGATAGATAGATAGATAGATAGATAGATAGATAGATAGATAGATAGATAGATAGGTGGTTTTACATAAATATCACATATACATTGCATATGTCATATAATATAATCTGTACCATACTGCCCATGCCATCCATCAATGCAATGCCCATAAGTATGCATCTATCTATCTATCTATCTATCTATCTATCTATCTATCTATCTATCTATCTATCTATCTATCTATCTATCTATCTATCTATCTATCTATCTATCTATCTATCTATCTATCTATCTATCATCTATCTATCTATCTATCTATCTATCTATCTATCTATCTATCTATCTATCTATCTATCTATCTATCTATCTATCTATAATGCAACTCCTACCAAGAATAGCAGGCTGCCTCATGCAGGAAAAAACCCATTTCCCTCTGTGTGTATTGTATTGTGAAGGAAATGAGGCGTCCACGCTTGTGCAGCATCTCCAGCTAAACATCTCGGCGCTCCTGCGTACCCCTGCCTCATTAACACGTTTCAGGGGCCCAGGCCGCAGTGGCTTCCTGAAGTGTGTGTGGTTTTTATCACCTTCCTGTGTGTACCCTCTTGGCGGGGGGGGCGGGGGAGGGGGGCTCAGACGGATTTAGCCCCAAGTTTGTGCTACGTAGGTGTCAAGAGCCTTTTGAAGCAAATGCACGGCTTTTAACGAAGCAAGTCTAATCACCCATATGGCTGACAAAAGTCTGGTTGATAGGCCTCGTGGTCTTTTGTTATCAAGCTGTGAATTGGTGTTGTGCGTGTGTGAGTGTGTGTGCATATGTGTGTGTGCGTGCACGTGTGTGTGTATCCATGCGTTGTGTATTCGTGCACGTCGTAATGGCTGCTTTCAAGGCGTGCTCTTTATATCGGCATTGTCGCAGAGCTCGGAGCAGACGAATCCTTGTCTTTATTGCGGCACATTATGGCCCCTCTATACGTGTAACCGCAGGTCTCCTCTGGTGCCGGTTTGCAGAGACACCCGTCGTCGGCGTCATTAGCATTCAAAGCAACGGTAAACAAAAGCCACTCCGTCCTGACTGCGTTGTTTTTCTTCATTTGCTGTGATTCCGGCGACGGTGTGGAAGGCCTCTCCTCCGCCTTTGGCAACGTCTCAAGTCGCCCGTTGTCTGCAAGGCAAGACCACATGCAGCCGTCACAGGGCACTCTCCTTTCCTCCAGCATCATCCTACATAGTCGAACGCAGATCTTGACAGTATGAAAAACAGATGATCTACGATTGTGTGGACGCACGGCTGCTTTTCATGTACTTTGTAATCATCGCACCGTCATCCATTGTGCAATTTTTTGTGTCTTTCACAAAGAAAGGTAACAAGAAAACTGCATGTTGCCATTCCCAAATGGGACTTTGGTGCAGATCTCATCCAGCGTCATCCTATATAGTCAACTGGAGAGCTTGCCAGTATGAAAAACACGAATGATCTATAATTGTGTGGAAGTAGGGCGGCACGGTGGTGCCTCACAGCAAGAAGGTCCTGGGTTCGAGCCCCGGGGTAGTCCAACCTTGGGGGTCGTCCCGGGTCGTCCTCTGTGTGGAGTTTGCATGTTCTCCCCGTGTCTGTGTGGGTTTCCTCCGGGTGCTCCAGTTTCCTCCCACAGTCCAAAGACATGTAGGTCAGGTGAATCAGCTGTACTAAATTGTCCCTAGGTGTGAATGTGTGTGTGTGTGTGTGTGTGTGTGTGTGTGTGTGTGTGTGTGTGTGTGTGTGTGTGTGTGTGTGTGTGTGTGTGTGTGTCGCCCCTGTGTGATGGCCTGGCGGCCTGTCCAGGGTGTCTCCCTGCCTGCCACCCAATGGCTGCCGGGATAGGCTCCAGCATCCCCGAGAGGAAGATAAGCGGTTTGGATAATGGATGGATGGATGGATGGATGGATGGATGGATGGATGGATGGATGGATGGGTGGATGGATGGATGGATGGATGGATGGGTGGAAGTATGTGTGCTTTTCATTAGCACGCCTGTGTACATTTTAATCATTGCACCATCAGCCGCTGTGCCATTTTTGTGTCTTTCACCAGGCAAGGTAACAAGAAAGCTGCGTCTTGCCATTCCCAGATGGTAGTGTGGTGCACATGGTGGCGTGGTGGTGCAGAGGGTCGTGGTGCACATGGTGGCGTGGTGGTGCAGAGGGTCGTGGTGCACATGGTGGCGCGGTGGTGCAGAGGGTCGTGGTGCACATGGTGGCATGGTGCAGATGGTGGCGTGGTGGTGCAGATGGTGGCGTGGTGCAGATGGTGGCGTGGTGCAGAGGGTCGTGGTGCAGATGGTGGCGTGGTGGTGCGGAGGGTCGTGGTGCACATGGTGGCGTGGTGGTGCAGAGGGTCGTGGTGCACATGGTGGCGCGATGGTGCAGAGGGTCGTGGTGCACATGGTGGCGGTCGTCGTGCACATGGTGGCGCGGTGGTGCAGAGGGTCGTGGTGCACATGGTGGCGCGGTGGTGCAGAGGGTCGTGGTGCACATGGTGGCGTGGTGGTGCAGAGGGTCGTGGTGCACATGGTGGCGTGGTGGTGCAGAGGGTCGTGGTGCACATGGTGGCGCGGTGCACATGGTGGCGTGGTGCACATGGTGGCGTGGTGGTGCAGAGGGTCGTGGTGCACATGGTGGCGTGGTGGTGCAGAGGGTCGTCGTGCACATGGTGGCGCGGTGGTGCAGAGGGTCGTGGTGCACATGGTGGCGCGGTGGTGCAGAGGGTCGTGGTGCACATGGTGGCGTGGTGGTGCAGAGGGTCGTGGTGCACATGGTGGCGTGGTGGTGCAGAGGGTCGTGGTGCACATGGTGGCGCGGTGCACATGGTGGCGTGGTGCACATGGTGGCGTGGTGGTGCAGAGGGTCGTGGTGCAGATGGCGGCGTGGTGCAGATGGTGGCGTGGTGGTGCAGAGGGGCGTTGTGACTCCTGAAGTCTTGCCACTCAGCGTTGGAGATGCACGCGCGCTAATGAGGGTCTAACTGCACAGCGCGAGGCCAGGCTTACAGCGCGCTATATGAAAATTGCATTGATCCAATTTGGTGGAAGCACATGTTTTCCCTTTGTGTCCGCGTCTTGCCCTTCTTTATCTGCGCGACTGCTGCGTTCTTGCCGAAGTAGAAAAGTAAATTTCTTGGTGAAAATGATGTATGGGTCAGCTGAGAGCTGCCGCAAGTTTTGACTCCGGCAAATTGAACGTTTCCGCCATTCATCTTTCTATATGTGGGGGGAAAAATATGAATAAAATGAATATAAATGGGGTGGCTTTAAAAAGGAAGAAAAAATAATCCCTAGGGGAGAAAAAAAAATACATAAAAAAAAGAAGAAGAAGAAGATCCAAAAGTTGAGCGCATGCTTGGAAAACATCTGGATTTTTGAGGCTGGAGTTGAAAGCGTGCGCAGAAGAAGAAGGAGAAGAAGAAGAAGAAGAAGAAGAAGAAGAAGAAGAAGAAGAAGAAGAAGAAGAAGAAGAAGAAGAAGAAGTTCGAGTCCACACTGATGGAGGGAACGATGATGACGAGTGATTGGGAATAGCGTGGCATGTGTGGTGAAGCTGGGTTACTGTGGGGGGTCAAACGCGCAACCCCCCACCCCCACCCCCCATGTGACGACTCTGAGCCACTGTAATGTAAATGCATTGCTTAATTAATCGTTAAAACGCGGATTTCTCTCGATTAAAGACACTTAATCACTTTATCTGCACAGCCATTTGGACCTGGTATGTCGACGCGCTGCAACAGTTTGCTGCAGAGCCGTTTGGCGGGCCCGTCGGAAAGCCATTGGTCGACGGGGCCGTCTCATTTGCATAAAACAGGGTTTAAAAGTGCGCGGGGGGAGCCCACTCCGCTGCCGAGACCGGTTTGACCCCACGCCCGTGCGCATCCCCCGGCGAGTTGGCACCTCTTTCACGATGACATTTCGCAAGGTCGGACGCGCGGCGTGCGCGGCGCTCGCGCTCCTCGTCTGCGGCGCCGCGTGCACGACCACCAAATATTTCACCTACGAAGAGGACGCGCTCGCGACGGAGATAGGCAACCTGTCCGAGGACCTCGAGATCGACCCGGCCGATGACCCCGAGACGTCGTTCCGCTTCATGCAGGAGACGAACTCGTCCGTCGTCGCCATGCGGGAGATCGACGGGCTCCTGAGCGTCGGCGAGACGCTGGACCGGGAGCAGCTCTGCCCCGGCACCCCGCGCTGCTTCCTCGCCTTCGACGTCGTGGCCTTCTCCAAGGGGAGGTTTCACCTCGTGCACGTCGAGGTCGAAGTGAAGGACATCAACGACCACGCGCCGCTGTTCGCGCGCAACGAGACCCACCTGGAGATCCTGGAGAGCGTCCCGCTGGGCTCCAGGTTCCCCCTGGAAGTGGCCGTCGACCAGGACGTGGGTAGCAACTACATCCAGAACTACAGCATATCCCCCTCCTCCGGACACTTCGCGGTGGACGCGCGCCGCGGGGAGGACGGGGTGAAGTACGCGGAGCTGGTGCTGGTCCAAGAGCTGGACAGGGAGGCGGAGGACTCCTACACCATCGAGGTGACTGCCACCGACGGCGGGTCGCCGCCCAGGTCCGGCTCCATGACCGTGAACGTCAAAGTGCTGGACTTCAACGACAACAGCCCCACCTTCGAGCACAGCGCCCTCAAGGTCGCCCTGAACGAGGACTGCCCCGTCGGCCACCGCGTGCTCCGCGTGCACGCCTTCGACCCGGACGACGGCGCGAACGGCGAGGTGGTGTACGCGCTCGCGGACGGGCCGCTGTCCGAGACGGCGCGGGTCTTCCGCGTCGACCCGCACACCGGCGACGTGACCCTGAAGGCGCCGGTGGACTTCGAGAAGCGGCGCTCGTACGAGCTGCACGTCCGAGCCGCCGACCTGGGCGTCCACTCCGCCCCGTCCACCTGCAAGGTGACGGTGGACGTCGTGGACGTGAACGACAACGCGCCCGAAATCCGCGTCAAGCCCATGACCTCCGGCAGCGACGGGGTGGCTCGCATCACCGAAGCCGCGGCCACGGGCAGCTTCGTCGCCCTGATCAGCACCGCGGACCGGGACTCCGGATCCAACGGGTACGTGCGCAGCAGCCTGCACGGCCACGACCACTTCACGCTGCAGCAGGCCTACGGCGACACGTTCATGATCGTCACGACCGCCACCTTGGACAGGGAGAGAATCCCCGAGTACAACCTCACCGTGGTGGCGGAGGACCTCGGGAGTCCGCCCTTCAAGACCGTCAGGCAGTACACCATCCGCGTGACGGACGAGAACGACAACCCGCCTCTCTTCAGCAAGCCCGTCTACGAGGTGTCCGCCGTGGAGAACAACATCCCCGGGTCGTACGTGACCACCGTGGTCGCGCGGGACCCGGATGTGGGCAAGAATGCCAAAGTGTCCTACAAGCTCCTAGAGTCAGAGGTGCCGGGGGGGGCGCCCGTGTCTACGTACGTGTCTGTGGACGCTCTCTCGGGGTCGCTGTACACGCTGAGATCTTTCGACTACGAGACTCTTCGGCAGGTCGAGGTCACAATCCAAGCGGAGGACAAAGGCTCCCCTCCCCAGTCGAGCACGTCCACCGTCAGGATCAGAGTGGTCGATCAGAACGACAACTACCCTTACTTCACCTTCCCCGTCCTTCGAAACGACTCGGCTGACGTCCCTCTGCCCTTCAACGCCCCCGCCGGGTATCTCGCCCTCCGCGTCCGGGCCGAGGACGAGGACGAGGGCGTGAACGGCGAGCTCTCTTACCGCATCGTGCAAGGTGACCCGACGCTCTTCACCATCGACAGGGACACCGGGGACGTTGGCCTCAAGCAGTGGCTGACGGCGGACATCGGGGACGTGTTGGAGACGAAAATCGCCGTGAGTGACAACGGCAGGTCCCCCCTCTCCAGCTGCGCCACTGTCAGGTTTGTCGTCTCGGACACGCAGCCCTCCGAAGACCAGGCCGTGGTGGTGCTGAGGTCAAGCGAGGAGGAGGGCCCCGGCTGGGACGGCTCGCTCGTGGTCATCATCGTGCTCAGCGGGGGTTGCGCGTTGCTGCTGGCGGCGATAGTCGTCGTGGTCGTCACCTGCAAGCTCGACCGAGGGGCGAGGGGCCGGGGCTCCAAGAGGGAGGCGTCTCGAGGCCTTTTCGACAGAGGGCCCGGCGGCGTGCTCGCCCCGGCAGAGCCCGGCATGTACGGCGGCCGGCGGCGCTTCTTCCACGAGAGGGCCGCCCCGTCCCTGGAGGACTCCTGCCTCTACGAGGAGCGGAGCGGGGACTCGGAGACAAAGGTGAGTCAGCTAACGGCAGGGGTGTCATTAGCATTTATTTCTTTATTTAGCTGTAATTTTTTCTCCCCCTTTCTCTCGAATATGCACGGGATCGTCTCGAGTGTTGCCTTGATATTCATGCCAGGAATAGAAACCAAGCGGCGTTTTGTTGTTCTTTCAGATATTCATGCCCTCCAAGCACTTCCAGCCGGCATCCGTGTGGCAAGGTGACAGATACTGCTTGCAAGTGAGGTAAGAGCACCATTAAATGTAATTTCTTCTTCTCGATGGCAGCGAGCGAGCTCCGTCTGGCAGGGTGGAGTGGTGACATGCAGGCTGCATGAGTGAACAAAGACAACGTCAATAATCAGCCCCCGGCGGTGCGGCGGTGACTAATATGTGTTGACCGTATTCACAGTGGCATCGGGAACACTGACCAGCTGAGCGTGAAGGACAGCGGCAAGGGCGACAGTGACTTCAACGATAGCGACTCTGACGCCAGCGGGGGGGGCGGGGGCAAAAAACACTTCAGCACGTTCCAGCCTGGGCCGGAGAGTAAGTGTGCCATCATTGACGTTTCTCCCCTCTCTCGTCTCTCCCGGCTAGTTTTGTTGTTCTTCGTGCAAGCTCGCCGCTGTGCGTAACTGAGGCCCGGCAGCGGTCGCACCGGTTTCCTGTTTGTCGGCGTGTGCTGTTGACCATGGCGTATTCTTCGCGACGCCTGCAGGGTTTACCGTGGATAAATGTCCGCCACGTGCACAGAGCAGTCGACGAACTTTCACCTGCACCTACCAGCAAACGGGCGAAAAGTTTCAAGTTGTACATATCAAGTCAGGTCCGGACGGACCTGACTTGATATGTACAACTTGAAACTTTCATCCATATGCTGGTACCCAGACAGCACAGAATCTTTGGCCCAAATATGGCCCCGCATCTGCAGTTATCTTACGGCCCGCATTTGGCCATGAATGATGGTGTTGACTCAGGGTGAGTGTGGCTGCCTCAACTCAGCCACACTTGGGCCACATCTGTCCCACATAATATGTGCTGTAACCCAAACAAGCCCGGTTCATTACATTTGGGCCGTGTCTGGCCCGCACAACGCTTACCGTAACCCAAGTCAGGCCCGGCTTATGACATTTGGGCCACGTCCGGCTCACACAACAGTTGCCAGTGCCGTAACTGAGCCGGAAGTGCCCCAAGATTAGGCCCAAATGTGTCTTGCCATCTGGGTGGGTGCAGCTGAAAGTTTGTCGACAGTTCTGTGCATGTCGTTGACAATCATCCGTGGTAAATCTTGCGGGCGTTGCCAAAAATATGCCATCGGGAACAGCACACGCCAACAAACAGGAAACCGCTACGACCGCTGCAGCAGAAACCCGGAAGTCGGTGGACTGCGGTGATGCACGGAGCCGATTCTGAATGTTCTTCCCTTCTCGTATCAGGTTCCTGCAAAGCTGCCAACACCGTGCCTTCGGACTGGAAAGGAACTTACTGTGCAGCGCCAACCCAGAAGCTGAACGCGTACGCAGTGGGCTATGCCCCCGCGCCCGTCTTCGACAAGCCCCGGGACTACCCGCCCGCTTGGAAAGACTCCGGCTACGGCACCATTCTGTCCAAGTCCAGGAACGCCATGCAGACCTTCTCTCGGGCCGGGACCCTCCCTCCTTACTTCCCCCACCAGCAGCGGGAGGCTGGTGCCGGAGCCGGTGATAACCAGTCCGGGCCAAATATGGTCACCGTCGCGACGCCATTAGAGGTTGCGACCATCTTCTGAATGAACTGTGTCGATAAGCCCGTCCCGTTTCACAGAGGCCGCCGGAGAACACAGATGTAAATAGCACTTGGGCGTCGGCTGTGGCTGCACCATGTTTTCTTTGATGCAGTTGAATTGTGTATATTCTGTCTTATTCACGTCTTATTATCTGATGTTGAGCATGTGTCATGTAACGTGTGTTTCCTTCTTTTTTTTTTTAATTTTACATTAAATTCTGGATTGAATTCGAGAAAATGTGTCGGTATCCCTTATTTCACTGTTATCCATCCATCCAGCCGTTATCCAAACCGCTTATCCTCACCCAGGGTTGCGGGGACGCTGGAGCCTGTTGGGCGGCAGGCGGGGAGACACCCTGGAAAGGCCGCCAGTCCATCATAGGGCCCCCCCCCCCACACACACACATTCACACCTAGGGACAATTTAGTACAGCCGATTCACCCCCAGAAAGGAAAATTGTTGTGGCCCAGACCCGTCTCACACCACACTTCATCCGGCCCACATACCGCGTGGAATGATGGCACTTGGGCGGTCCGCTCCTGTTTGCCAGATCTGGGCCAGAACCAAGCCATAGCAATACCACCTGTGCCACATATTTGCCAAAGGGTGGCCCATATTTGTTTTGTGATATTTGGGCCATATTCAGCATTTACCACATGGGGGCCACTTCAGGGTCACATCCAGATCACATGTTGCCCAGAGCAACGCATCTTTGCCAAAAAAGGCCCACATGTGATTTGGCATATTTGGGCCATATTTGCTATTATACATGTGGGCCACTTCAGGCTCACATCCATTTTGTCAGAGCCAGAAGAAGGCCATCAGTACCACATCACTGCCTGAAGTGGCCCACATCCGGGTGCCGTCTGGGCCTGACCAACATGTCTCTGGACTGTGGGAGGAAACCGGAGCCCCCGGCAGGAAGCCACGCAGACGCAGGGAGAACATGCACACTCCACACAGAGGGCGACCCGGGACGACCCCCAAGGTTGGGCAACCCCGGGGCTCGAACCCAGGGCCTTCTCGCTGTGAGGCGACCGCGCTAACCACTGCGCCACCGTGCCCGATATAAAATTTAAAATTCAGAATTTCTAAAAATCAAGTGATCATGCGAGCGGAGTGTTTTTCACGGCCTTTGGAAGATGTGTCAGGATCCCTTATTTTACTGTCAGTTTTGATATTTCCTCTCTGGCGGCCTGTCCGGGGTGTCTCCCCGCCTGCCGCCCAGTGACTGCTGGGACAGGCTCCCAGCATCCCCGCCACCCTGACAGCGGGATAAGTAAGCGGTTTGCATAACGGATGGATAAAGGGTCTCTCTACAGTGCGTTGATATGGATGATAGCAAAGACACCGTGAACTGACGCAACGCCGTGTTCAGTGTGCACTTCACAATTTTCCTTGAAGATATCCCAATCAATAAACAACACTTCAACACCTCCGCGAGAACGACTTAACAGCTTTAGTCGGCGCCGCCGGGGGCGTAGAGCCCGAAGTTTGCTCCATTAGCCGACAGCCGGCCATCGGGTAGCGTTTTCTGCAGACAAACGAGGGGATGGGAGCAGTTCCCAGAGTACCGTCACAGACGGCTTTCTCAGAGTCCACTAAATAATTTAGAACAAGAGTCCAACAATACAGATACGGTTGACAAAAGAAACCCAGTTCTCTCGTTCAAACCGAGCCGTCCTAACTAATGCCGAGGGATGGAGTACACACACACACACACACACACACACACACACACACAAACACACACTCACTCACTCACAGCAGTTTCCCAGCAAAACTCGTCTTCCGGATACACTCGTGGGCAGAGAAGGCACATTACTTGCCTAACTGCTTCGTCCTTGTTAAGAGTTACGACTTTCGCAAAGTTCAATTCCATCACGGGTGGTGCAAGTGAGGGTTTCCAGCTGCTCCTGAGTTGAGGATCGAGGAAGAGTTTACCGCAGGAAAAAATTGCATTTGCAAAAATCAACTCGGCAACACCCGTCCGTCCGTTATCCGAACCCGCTTATCCTGCTCTCAGGGTGGCGGGGATGCTGCAGCCTATCCCAGCAGCCACTGGGCGGCAGGCGGGGAGACACCCTGGACAGGCCGCCAGGCCGTCACACAGGGCCCGCATAGCAAGGAATCTTTGGCCCAAATGTGGCCCACATCTGCAGTTATCTTACGGCCCGCATTTGGCCTTGAATGACGGCGCTGACTCAGGGTGAGTGTGGCTGCCTCAACTCAGCCACACTTGGGCCACATCTGTCCCACATAGTATGTGCCGTAACCCAAGTCAAGCCCGGTTCATTATATTTGAGCCATGTCCGGCCCACACAACACTTGCCGTGACCCAAGTCAAGCCCGGTTCATTATATTTGGGCCATGTCCGGCCCACACAACACTTGCCGTAACCCAAGTCAGGCCCGGCTTGTGACATTTGGGCCACATCTGGCCCACACAACAGTTGCAAGTGCCGTAACTGAGCCGTAAGTACCAGAAGTGTCCCAGATTGGGCCCAGATGTGTCTGTTATCTGGGAGGGCCGAAACATACACACATTCATACCTAGGGACAACTTGATATGGCTGATTCACCTGACCTACATGTCTTTGGACTGTGGGAGGAAACCCACACAGACACGGGGAGAACATGCAAACTCCACCCAGAGGACGACCCGGGACGACCCCCAAGGTCGGACTACCCCGGGGCTCGAACCCGGGGCCTTCTTAATGTGAGGCGACCGTGCCGCCCTTGGCAACTTGGCAACAGTTTATCCAAAAGATCAAAGAAGGTGGAATCAGTTCATCTGGATACAATGTTTATTGACAGACACTGTCAATAAACATTGTATCCAGAATCAGTTCATCTGGATACAATGTTTATTGACAGTGTCTGTCAATAAACATTGTATCCAGATGAACTGATTCCACCTTCTTTGATTTCCTTATCTGGATTATGGAGCGTCGAGACATTTATCCAAAAGATTTTTTTTTTGTTTTTAGTTATTCGCCTTTAGCATTTTTTTTTTTTTAATAAACTCATTCAACAGTCTCGGTCGCTTCAAATCCACACGCGAGCCGTGTCGCCTGAACTTTGCGACACAGAACAGCATCGTGATCGTGTGAGGGTAAATCAGGGGCCGGGATTTCAGAGAAAACTACAAACCCCGCCGCTGAAATATGCATGATACAATCATTAAAATAGATTTCCCAATCAAGGGAGCGTGTCCTTTGGGAGGTCGACGCCTTTTCATCAACAACTTCAAATGTGCGGGCCCGCTTTAGTGCTGCTCTTCATCAGTTTGTTCTCGGGTTGCACAAAAAATGCGGGAGAATTCACGATGAGTCCCCCCCTCCCCTCCTCCCCTCCCCCCGTAGACATCTATGAGGCCGCCGTGGTCCGGACCTTGGAGATTTTTTCCCTCTCAGGCTGGCTGACGTATTGCATTAATATGTGTGTGTGTGTGTGTGTGTGTGTGTGTGTGTGTGTGTGTGTGTGTGTGTGAGTGTGTGAACGTGATGTTATTTTGTGAAGGGTGTTTTGACATCGTTATGACTCCCCCTGCACGGCGAGGCGGAACTCTCTGAAACGAGAGACACTTTATTCATCACTTCTCAGAATGAAGTTGTCCTCTGCATTTAACCCATCCTGTTTTATAGGAGCTGCCGCAAAGCAAGAGAGGCGAGATGGAGATGGGCGTGGACACGTGGGGAGGAGAGATGCTGGGTATACTGGGAGAAGGATGCTGAACATGGAGCTGGAAGAAGAGGAAGGCCGAAGAGGAGGTTTATGGATGTGGTGAGGGAGGACACGCAGGTGACAGAGGAAGACGCAGAAGACAGGGAAGAGATGGAGACGGATGATCCGCTGTGGCGCCCCCTAACGGGAGCAGCCGGAAGTGGTAGTAGTCGTAGTAGAACTCCAGTTCTTCTTTCCGCTCCGCCACAAAACGACCCCACACGTCGTTCGCCCAAGCAGCTTATTACGACATACAGTTACGTTTTGAAGCCAGGCGACCTCTAGCGGCCGTGTAAATGACGACACTCCGGTGTCTCGGGTGCCTCGTCATCGCGTGACCTTTGACCTTCGTTACCAATCAAAATGCGACGGGGCGGAAGTGGTCTACACATTTCGCTGAACGTCTCGGCTCTGGTAAGTTCGGCAAGTTCGTGTACCGGATGTAATGGTATTTACTGTGTTCCCTGCAACTATAAGCTGCCGTGAGAAGGAATATAGCGATCTTAGTTACCACACTAGACGGCGAAACAACACACAAACACACTGACTACACATTCTGTTGTTCTCGTGTTGTTTAAAAAACCCACAACGCACAGAGGCGAAAAGTATCTGTGGCATACCTCCCGCCGCCGGTAGGGGGCGCTAATTTAGGAAACGCTCCCGTGGGGCGTATGAGGGTAGGAACAAACGACCTATGTGGTCGTGTGGGTTGGAGGACTTGTTCCATTGCCTTGCTCAGGGGCACGGGCAGGAGCATTAACCCTAATATGCATGTCTTTTTTTTTATCAATGTATTTATGAAATTTTGTACAACTCAAAAAGATTACAACACATATATATATGCACGTAAACACACCCACATTCTGCACACACGAAATTACATCTATATACAGATGTATGCGTCTCTGTATAGGCGTCTCTGTATAGGCCCGCACACATACAACAGCAGCAGAAACGAACGACGATAATACTAAAAAGGCACATTCGGTGAAGGCACTGGAGTGTGAGACTCCATCCAAATTTTACACTACATTCATCCAGGTAAGTCGCTTAGACGACCATATTGTTTTGCAGAGGGTGCTGTTACTCTACCCCAGACTCGTCTTTTAAGTGAGATAAATCATTGTTCTTGATATAGTGTGCAAATCGGGCCCACGCTTTCCCCCCACACTTTCTTTTTGTCCAAGTCCAAGTATTGCACAGTGGTTGAAGGGAACTATCTTTCTGGTTTAGCTTAGGAAGAACCACATAGACTCTTAAAAATAAACATGCATGTCTTTTGGATGGTGGGAGGAAACCTAGAGGAAACCCATGCAGACCACGGGGAGAACATGCAAACTCCACGCAGAAAGGATCTGGGACGGCCTGGGTTTGAACCCAGGACCTTCCTGCTGTGAAGCAACAGTGCTAACCACCGGGCAGCCACGCCGAATTCTCTGTAGGTCCTGCGGTCGTATCGATCCGCCAGATAAGACTTCCATCCATTAGCCAAGCCGCGTATCACAGTTGGGGCCGCGGGGATGCTGGAGCCTATCCCAGCGGTTATTGGGCGGCAGGCGGGAAGACGCCCTGGACAGAATGCCAGGCCATCACAGGGCCGACCCGTTCCCAGCTTGGGGCAGTTTAGTACGGCTGATTCACTTGACCGAAACCGGAGCCCCCGCGGGAAACCCACGCACACACGGGGAGAACATGCCAACGCCACACAGAGGACGACCCGGGACGACCCCCAAGGTTGGACGACTCCGAGGCTCAAAACCCAGGACCTTCTTGCTGTGAGGCGACCGCGCTGACCGCTGTGCCACCGTGCCGAATTCTCCGCAGGCCCTGCGGTCGTATGGATCCGCCAGATAAGACTCGTTTCAGCCAATTAGGACTTGTTCCTTTGTGGTACGCCACCGTGTTTCTGTCACATCTGATAGTCGCAGGGATCAAAACAACGAGTAACATTTTAGTGTCTACTAACTAGTGTCCTCTTCTTTTGAAAACCAGAATACGGTCACCCACCCTATAGGTAAACATTAACGTTTCATACGTTCACATATCTGGTGAACTGGTCCGTATGGACCACCCAGCTCAGTACGCGCCCTTTCTTTTATCTGAATTCTCACATATTTCCCCAAACAGTCAGCTAAAATGCACTGCACCATTAGGCTAACAAACTAATTAATTAGCACACTTGCCTCAAGTTATGTGTGTGCAGAAAATGAAGATAATGATATAGTTGAGTGATCGTAGGCAGTCAGATTATGTTGTAGTTGCCTCTTTATTTTAGAAAACAGCTCAGATAAACGTTTGTTTCCAATGATTTGGCCTAAAAGTGCTGGCAAGGTGGCACAGTGGTTATCGCGGTTGCCTCACAGCTGCAAGGTCCTGGGTTTGAGCCCCCGGGGTAGTCCAGTCTTGGGGGTCATCCCGGGTCGTCCTCTGTGTGGAGTTTGCATGTTCTCCCCGTGTCTGTGTGGGTTTCCTCCGGGGGCTCCGGTTTCCTCCCACAGTCCAAAGACATGTAGGTCAGGCGAATTGTCCCTAGGTGTGAATGTGTGTCGGCCCTGTGATGGACTGGCAGCCTGTCCAGGGTGTCTCCTCACCTGCCGCCCGATGACTGCTGGGATAGGCTCCGACATCCCCGCGACCCTGATTGAGATAAGCCGCTTGCATAATGGATGGATTTGCTGTTCGTAGGTTATATTGTGATTCACATGCATTAAATATTCACCCAGAATGCCAGAAATTACATCTGAAACTCCAATTTTCATGGAAAATAAAGTAAAAGAAAAGGTATAAAAGTGCAGCTATAAAATAAACCAGCTCTACTTATGTTTCTGGACCTCAGTTAAAAAATGTTTCCCCCAGGCTGCGGCCCTGACGATGAGTAAAGTTTTAACATTCAACTCGATCCGGGGTTAATTTCCCCGGGCAGATGCTGTTCAGGTGCGCGCTGGCCGGAGGCCCCTCGGCTCCCCGCGTTGAAGAGCTGGCTTCAAACGAGCCCGCAAAACATGAAGGCAAATCCATGATTCATTCTGGTGGAGATGAGCAGAGCCGCACAAGTCAAGTAGATGTAAAGGTGTGTTTTTACCGTCGAGCTCTGAGCCGAATTCACCCGACGCGGGCAAACACGGTGCACCGCCTCCCGAACGAGACCGCCCTCCACCGACAGACGACCCCATAGGTCGTCTGCACGGGCAGCTTATCACGACCTATACTTCAGTTTGAAGCTACGTCCTCCGTAATGATAACACGTCGCTTCCCCTGTGACGATAAGCGTCTCCGTCCATAAGCTCTCGTGAGAAGGAATACTAATAAAAGCAAAGTTTGACGTCACATAGCGGTTATAACGCCCACGCTAGCTGACTTTCCACCTTTTGGCTAACGTTAAGTTAGCTCTTATGACGTCACTCATGGGTAAACACACTGCCAGTTGCAATCTTTTTGATTTTGATTTTGATATACTCTATTGATCCCCGAAGGGGAATTCTTCCTCTCCGTTTAACCCATCCTGGCTGTGGCGCTAGGAGCAGCGGGCAGCCGCCGTGCAGCGCCCGGGGACCGACTCCAGTCCGTCTCGGCAGGCCTCGGTCAAGGGCGCAGACGGGCGTATTAACGCTAACGTGCGTGTCTTGTTTCGATGGCGGGGGAAACCGGAGCACCCGGAGAAACCCCACCGCAGACACGGGGAGAACGTGCGAACTCCACACGGGGGACGACCCCTGAGGTTGGACGACCTCAGACGACCCCTGAAGTTGGACGACCCCTGAGGTTGGACGACCTCAGGACGACCCCCGAGGTTGGACGACCCCTGAGGTTGGACGACCTCAGGACGACCCCCGAGGTTGGACGACCCCTGAGGTTGGACGACCTCAGGACGACCCCTGAGGTTGGACGACCTCAGGACGACCCCCTGAGGTTGGACGACCCCTGAGGTTGGACGACCTCAGGACGACCCCCTGAGGTTGGACGACCTCAGGGCCTTCTTGCGGTGAGGCGACGGCGCTAACCGCTGCGCCACCGTGCCGCCCAGTTACTACACTACACGGCGAAACAACACAAAAACGCACCGACTACACACTCTACTGCTCTCGAATTGCTTTAAAAACCCACAACGCACAGAGGCCACCTGTGGCGTATCTCCCGCCGCCGTTAGGGGGGGGGCGCAACTTTAGGAAACGCTCCTGCGGGTCGTGTTAGAGGACAAACGACCTATGCGGTCGTATGGGTTGGAGGAGTTGTCGCCCCGAGCGGAGGACAACTCACTTAAGCCGCTGTCTCTGATCGAGATGTCATAACCGCTTCTGATTATCCCCTCGTCGTCGTCTGCGGCGGGGATACGGTTGACGGACGGCTCGGCGAGCAGCGTTATTCTAGGCCAATGGTAGTGTGAGGTCGTGCGGCGGAATAGGCGCGTATTAAGGAGGAAGGTCATACTCATACATTTGCTGCGAGTGATGTGCGGCGGTCTGACAGATAACCAATCGCGCACAGAGGGGAATGCATTTACCAGTCAATACAATAGGGCTTCCTTCATCATTGCTTTATATTTTTCTTGTAGGTCAAACAGCTGCCCGCTGACCCGATAACTTGCGCCACAAGATAAATTCATCTGCAGAGTTTTAGCAGGAGAGAGAGAGAGAGAGGCCGGGTCGATGTGTTTATCCGTAACCCGATGTCCTTGGCGGTGGCTTACAAATAGCACGGAACGGCTCAGAAACCCCGGGCAAATCTGAATTCCAATTGCGGCCAACTTCACTCGGCGTATCTCTCCAGGCGACGGAGAACGGGGTGTGTTATAAAGCAGGTTCGCTGCTCATCAGCCTCTGCTGACAAATGAGCGGAATCTGCAGGAGTCATTTCAAGCCTCAGCACCTGAATGTGTCGCGTCAATCTTTGACGAATGCCTAACTTTCGGCCGTGGCGGCGTTCTGGTTCCCTCACGTCGTCTCGGCTTGGAAATATAATTCGCCCATGTGCCCCGCGCGTAAAGCTGGGAGCCTCCTGGATAAATGTCATTTGGCTCCTCGAGGACTGTCCCGCAATGCAGCGCACACGCCAACATTTGCGCCGAATTGCCCAAAATGCCAAGTGCCGATATTAATTTTGGGAGGCTTTAAAGTGTGGAGCGGATGTGGGGGGGGGGGGAAAGGTCGTTAGACCGGCAGCCCGCCATCTTTATGTGTCTGCACGGGTCGGACAAGGCTTCATGTCCATGTGAGCATCTTGCACACTTTGCTGCCCACGTGACAGTGTGTCTAAGACGCTGGAGCTGCCAGTGTGTTTTTCTTGTCTTATTTTATTTTTTTTTATTTTTTTACCATCGCAGTTTTGGACCGCATCACATCGGAACAAGAGCGTTGGAATCTACATCAGCCCCAGCACTCATTTCTCACGCTTTGATCTGCAGAACTGGAGGATTGCAGTTTTCCCATTAGATGCCAAAAAAAAAAGGAAAGGAAAAAAAAAAGGCACAAAGCAACACCATTTGCTAAATGATGGGAGGTTTTCCCTGCCAGGCTGTCGTTCCTTTGAAATCATTATCTCAACATGTCCCGCTCCGGATCGCATCGGGTTGACACGCTGTCACGGGGCTTATGTCTGCACCGTATTATCTTCGGTCACCTTATTATAGTGTCATATTTGTGCGTATGGGGATTCTGAAGAGAAACGCGTTGACACGGCCCTTAGGGGGCCCTTGGTTGCCCAAGAGCCGAGAGGCCGCCATGTTGCAACGGTTGTTGAAACCGACGTCGAATTTTTTTTAGTCTTCTTGTCGTCAGCAGAAATGTTTTGTAACTAGGGGTGAAGTTTGGACGAGTTTTTCGAACGGTTCTGCTTGGTTCTGCTTCCGGTGTGGGAAGATGGCGGCATGGATTCCTGTTTGCATGCAGCGGCCTCGCCCACTACTGGTGTGGGAAGATGGCGGTGCGAATTCATGTTTGCGGCGGCCTCACCCGGCACCGTCCATACAGTGTCTTTGTCCATGCCTGCGTCTAGGTTTTGTCTTCGTTTGATGGCTGGGAGAGCTGGCGCTGGATCAGCTGGGAGAGCTTGGCCCGCTGCATCCTGCGGGGCCCAGGGACCACGGCCCTGCCCAGAGGATGCGCCAGAGGAGATAAAACCGATGGCGTTCTGACAGGACGTAGAAGCGGCACAGGCTAAGCTAACTGCCAGACTCCGAGGGGGGTCTGGCAGCTGCCTCATCCGGTGTTGGCCGTGGTGTTTTTTAGTGTCGTCATGTGGAGCGTGGAGAGGTGTGTCGACGGTGTCTGGCTGGGAGAGCTAGTGTTGGATTGGCTGAGGCAGCCTGGTCTGCCGAGTCCAGTGGGCCCAGGGACCACAGCCCTACCTGGAGCTGCGCCCGAAAAAGAAACACCAAGGGCAGACTGACAGGACGGGAAGTGGGGCAGGCTAAGCTAACTGCTAGCCCGTGCAGACCGGCAGTTCCGACAGTCCTCCTGGTTGGCGTTCGTTGTCCTGGACAGTGATTTTCCAGATAGCATCCGGATGTGGGCCACTTCAGGCGACGATGCGGCACTGATGGTCTTCTTCTGGCCCTGACAAAAGGGATGTGAGCCTGAAGTGGCCCACATGTAGAACGGCAAATATGCCCCAAATATACCAAATCAAATGTGGGCCTTTTTTGGCAAAGCTGCGGTGCTCTGGGCAACATGTGATCTGGATGTGACCCTGAAGTGGCCAAAATATCACAAAACAAATATGGCCACCTTTGGCAAATATGTGGCACATGCGGCATCGCTACGGCTCGGTTCTGGCCCAGATCTGGCAAACAGGAGCGGACCGCCCAAGTGCCATCATCCCACGCGGTATGTGGGCCGGATGAAGGGTCGGGTGTGAGACGGGTCCGGGCCACAGCAGTTTTGCTATCTTGAGTTTTTTTGTTGTTTACGTATCTTGGATATAGTATGTTGTTAGTTTGGGTGGAGTATGTGCTCTTGTACTTCTTGGATGCATGTTTCGGTCTTTGTGTTGCACTGCTGTGGGCTGGGGGGGGAAACGACATTTCGTTTCATTTCGTGAACGCAAGTGCATGACATGGAATGACAAAGTGTTCCCGATTCCTGCTTGGGTCTGGGTAGCACACCAATCTTTCCTGCCTTCTGCGGTCTCTGTCCACAATGCTGATCACAGCTGTAAGGATGTTCAGTGCAGACTCAGCTCTTTTCTATCACCACCGGCTGTGTTTGCAAACTAAGTGATCAGATTTAATGCTTTCTTGTTCTTTTTTGTACTTTTATTATACGTAACCTTTGCAGTGTTACCATGTGGTCCGATCTTATATACAAACACGGATAGCAAGAGTGTGTTTTGAGAGTGACATATGTGTCTGTATCGGTAATGGTTGGACTATAATAGACTTGAATTTCGAGTCGAGGGGGCCGAGAAGATACCCGAAAGTCATTTTCCACCTGCAAGGTGAAAACTCTTCTGCAACATAAGTGAACACGTCGAATTGAGATGGTCAAATAAATTGCTGATTTTATCTTTAATATGAACGTAACGTTTATTTCTCGACTGTAATGGGGTTTTTTTTTGTGGAAATTTGGAGAGCGGTGTCACAGATAACACGGGTGTCTCCTCTGGCGGTGGGCGACATACGGGATCTGGTATGTTACCCAAATGAGACGTAATTTATTCAAGGTCAGCCTCTACACGGTGGCGCTGTAACACGAGATTTATTATTCAAGCATCGTAGTAAATTTAAAATACCAGTTAATCAACAAGCAAATGAGGAGCTGACTAACATAGATAGATAGATAGATAGATAGATAGATAGATAGATAGATAGATAGATAGATAGATAGATAGATAGATAGATAGATAGATAGATAGATAGATAGATAGATAGATAGATATTCTAATTTATAAGAATATGATGATTGTTAACAGTCAATTTCCAGTTAAGTTGGTGCACAAAATGGGTTTTGCGTCACAACTCAATTCAATCACCATTCAAAATACATAGATGGATGTATATGCATGCATCCATGCATGGATGGATGGATGCATGCATGCATACATGGATCGCTGCATGCATGTATGCATACATGGATCGCTGCATGCATATATGTATGTATACATAGATTCATATGTATATTGCATGGACAGATACATGCATAGATAGATAGATGGATAGATATTCTAATTTATAAGAACAGGATGAATGCTAACAGTTATGTTGGTGCACAAAATGGGTTTTGCATCACAACTCAAATTCCCTGAACGCACACTAAGTCCGAATTTAGTAATTTTGCAAAAAAAAAAAAAAAGATTAAAATGTACCTCGTTATGGAGCATGTATGTAAAACACCGAACCACTTACATGTTATCTACTTAGCAGTATAATCTGCCAGTAGGACTGGGAATAAGGGGGGAAAGTGTTCTATGGTATCTTTTATGTAAGGATGAGGACCTCATTTGGATGAAGGGGAGATGTGCACGGTGGGGCGCCGTGGTGGCTGTGAGGACAAAGCACGCCCTCCTGGATGTCTCTGGCACTTTGCTCGCGTAGTAGGTCTGAATATATCTGCTGCTGTCACATTTATCCCCACTCTTCAATGTACCCCCGTAGATGCATGTTAAGATTTGCAGACAGAGAGCAAGCGAGCCGGGGAGAGAGAGAGAGAGAGAGAGAGAGAGAGAGAGAGAGAGAGAGAGAGAGAGAGAGAGAGAGAGAGAGCAAGAGAGAAGGGGGGAGCAGGAGAGAGAGAGAGAGATGGTGAGAGATGGAGAGGGAGAGAGATGAGAGAGAGAGATGAAGAGAGGGAGAGAGAGATGGAGAGGGAGAGTGAGAGAGATGGAGAGCAGGAGAGAGAGAGAGATGGTGAGAGATGGAGAGGGAGAGAGAGAGAGAGAGAGAGAGCAAGAGAGAAGGGGGGCGCAGGAGAGAGAGAGAGAGATGGTGAGAGATGGAGAGGGAGAGAGATGAGAGAGAGAGATGAAGAGAGGGAGCGGTGGAGAGGGAGAGAGAGATGGAGAGGGAGAGAGATGGAGAGCAGGAGAGAGGGAGGGAGAGATGGAGAAAGAGAAAAAGGGAGAGCAGGAGAGAGGGAGAGAGATGAGAGAGAGAGATGAAGAGAGGGAGAGAGAGATGGAGCGAGAGCGATGGAGAGGGAGGGAGATGAAGAGAGGGAGAGGTGGAGGGAGAGCTGGAGAGAGAGAAATGGAGAAAAAGGGAGAGCAGGAGCGAGAGAGAGAGAGAGCAAGAGAGAAGGGGGGAGCAGGAGAGAGAGAGAGAGATGGTGAGAGATGGAGAGGGAGAGGGAGAGAGAGAGAGAGAGAGAGCAAGAGAGAAGGGGGGCGCAGGAGAGAGAGAGAGAGATGGTGAGAGATGGAGAGGGAGAGAGATGGAGAGCAGGAGAGAGAGAGAGATGGTGAGAGATGGAGATGGAGAGGGAGAGAGAGAGAGAGAGAGAGCAAGAGAGAAGGGGGGCGCAGGAGAGAGAGAGAGAGATGGTGAGAGATGGAGAGGGAGAGAGATGAGAGAGAGAGATGAAGAGAGGGAGCGGTGGAGAGGGAGAGAGAGATGGAGAGGGAGAGAGATGGAGAGCAGGAGAGAGGGAGGGAGAGATGGAGAAAGAGAAAAGGGAGAGCAGGAGAGAGGGAGAGAGATGAGAGAGAGAGATGAAGAGAGGGAGAGAGAGATGGAGCGAGAGCGATGGAGAGGGAGAGAGATGAAGAGAGGGAGAGGTGGAGGGAGAGCTGGAGAGAGAGAAATGGAGAAAAAGGGAGAGCAGGAGCGAGAGAGAGAGAGAGCAAGAGAGAAGGGGGGAGCAGGAGAGAGAGAGAGAGAGAGCAAGAGAGAAGGGGGGAGCAGGAGAGAGAGAGAGAGATGGTGAGAGATGGAGAGGGAGAGAGATGAGAGAGAGAGATGAAGAGAGGGAGAGGTGGAGAGGGAGAGATGGAGCAAGAGCGATGGAGAGGGAGAGAGATGGAGAGCTGGAGAGAGAGAAATGGAGAAAAAGGGAGAGCAGGAGAGAGAGAGAGAGAGAGAGAGAGAGAGAGAGAGAGAGAGAGAGAGAGAGAGAGAGAGAGAGAGAGAGAGAGAGAGAAGGAGGCAACAAGAGAGTGAGGGAGTTAGATCACAGACACTTAGAAGTACCGTTTCAAAGGAAATGTTGGCAAAAGGTATCAAGCAGGGGTAACACATCCAGCCACCTCTCCTCACGCACACTGTTTTCGCTTCATTACTGAGTGGCTCAGCTGCGTCCCTGTACTCACATTGTCCACTTGATTCTGGTCGTTCTCCCCGAGCCGGCTGCAGGAGCACGTAACGGCGGCGGGTCGGCGTCTACGCCTTGGACTCGTCCCGCCGAAGGCTTTGAAGAGAAAACGCTGTAATGTGCTTTGGCAGTATCCGCACACTGCCCCGCCTCATTACGGGCAGGCCGCTGACCCATGACGGCTGCACCTCCACCGGCCTCCTCGTGGATCAGCCTGAGACCGGGCATGTCAGGAAACCGAACTGAACATGTTCTGAACGTATCGACCAGGAGGACACACCGCTGTATGCGGTTTCCTCAAGGTTTCCAAGTTCAGCAGGAGTCTTGGGCCTCGACAGGTGTCAGAACGGTGTTTCTGCGCTGCTCAGAAAGCTTTTCCCCCAAATGAGGCCCGGTCCACCGCCACGAGGAGGAGGAGACTGTGCAGAGGTGTGCTGCCTTTACATCTCAATGCCACGCTATCGAATTTCTGTGTGTGTGTTCTTGTACGTCCATCCTCGTGAGGACCAGTCTGAGTTTGAGCGAGGATATTTTTGCAAAGTGAAGACACATTGGCCCGTCCTTACTTCTTCGGTGGTCTATTTTAGGGTTAGGATTTGGGTTTGGGATTGGGGTTAGAATTAGGACGACAAGTCCTCCAACCCATACGAACACATGGGTCGTTTGTCCTCTAATACAGTGGTTCTCCACCTTTTTGGGGTCCTGGACCCCCTGTGTATTTTTGATCTACCCTGAGGACCCCTCCACCTGATCTTGGGGGAGGGGGGGTTGCAATTTGATAGAAACAGTAGAAACTGCATTTTAAATGGCATTATAGCATTTATTCACTCTTTGGGGCAAAAATAAGAGCTTTCAGTTGTAACTTAGATATAGTTAACAAAACAGAATTCTTATGCAGTAACTTTCAGATATATGTAACAAAATAGAATATGTATTCAGTAACTTTCAGATATATGTAACAAAACAGAATTCTTATGCAGTAACTTTCAGATATATGTAACAAAACAGAATATGTATTCAGTAACTTTCAGATATATGTAACAAAACAGAATATGTATTCAGTAACTTTCAGATATATGTAACAAAACAGAATATGTATTCAGTAACTTTCAGATATATGTAACAAAACAGAATATGTATTCAGTAACTTTCAGATATATGTAACTAAACAGAATATGTATTCAGTAACTTTCAGATATATGTAACAACAGAATTTTTATGCAGTAACTTTTAACAAGGCAAACGGGAGCGAGATCTCTTATTAAAATACAATAAATTACACTTGTGAAACAGATGTAATTAGAGAAAAAAGTCCTGTTACCCTTTATAGTTTAGGTAGATAAAGGTCTCAGTCACATTTGAGTAAAATAATCCTATTTCTATAAATGTCATAGGATCTTTTTTTTAAAGATATTTTATTTTCACGGACCCCTTGCAATTACACCGCGGACCACTAGGGGTCCGCGGACCCCCGGTTGAGAAACACTGCTCTAATACGACCCACGGGAGCCTTCCTAAATTAGCGCCCCTAGCGGCGGCCGGAGGTATGCCACAGATATGTTTCACCTCTGTGCATTGTGGGTTTTTAAAACAACAGAATGTGTAGTCAATGTGTTTTTGTGTTGTTTCGCCGTCTAGTATAGTAGCTAAGATTGCTATTGGCAGTGTGTTTACCTATGAATGACGTTATAAGAGCTAACTTAACGTTAGCCAAAAGTTAGCCAGTCAGCTAGCGTGGGCATTATAACCGTTACGTGATGTTAAACTTTGCTTTTATTAATATTCCTTCTCACGACAGCTTATGGGAGGAGATGCTTATCGTCGCAGGGAAAGTAACGTGTTATAATTACGGAGGACCGCCAGGACGTAGCTTAAAATGCAACTATAGGTGGTAATAAGCTGCTCGTGCAAACCACCTATGGGGTGGTTTTTAGGTGGAGGACCGTCCCCGTTAGGATTAGGTTAGGGTTAGGGTAAGGGCTAGGGGATGAATGTAGTAATAAGGGGTCCTCACAAAGACAGGCGTACAAGAATAAATGTGTGTATGTTCTTGTACTTCCATCTTCGTGAGGACCAGTTTGAGTTTGAGCGAGGATATTTTTGCAAATTGAGAGCATATTGGCCCCGTCCTTACTTCTTCATGGTCTATTTTAGGGTTGGGATTTAGGATTAGGATTAGGTTAAGGTTAGGGTAAGAGCTAGGGAATCAGTGTGGTAATAAGGGGTCCTCACAAAGATGGAAGTACAAGAATAAGCATGCGTGTGTGTGTGTGTATGAGACAGAGAGAGAGAGTGTGCATGTGAGAGAGAGAGCGTGAGTGAGAGTGAGAGAGTGCGTGTGCGTGTGAGAGAGAGTGAGATTGAGTGTGTGTGTGTGTGAGACAGAGAGAGTGTGTGTGTGTGAGAGAGTGAGATTGAGTGTGCATGTGAGAGAGAGAGTGTGAGTGAGAGTGAGAGAGAGAGAGCATGAGAGAGAGAGTGAGAGAGAGAGCATGTGTGCGTGCTCGTGTGTGTGTGTATGAGTGTGAGAGTGAGATTGAGTGTGTGAGACAGAGAGTGTGTGTGTGTGTGTGTGTGTGTGTGTGTGTGTGAGAGAGAGAGAGAGTGTGCGTGTGAGAGAGAGTGAGATTGAGTGTGCATGTGAGAGAGAGAGTGTGAGTGAGAGTGAGAGAGAGAGAGCATGAGAGAGAGAGTGAGAGAGAGAGCATGTGTGTGCGTGCTCGTGTGTGTGTGTATGAGTGTGAGAGTGAGATTGAGTGTGTGTGCATGTGAGAGAGAGAGCGTGAGTGAGAGAGAGAGAGTGTGCATGTGAGAGAGAATGAGATTGAGTGTGTGTGTGTGTGTGAGACAGAGAGAGAGAGAGTGTGAGTGAGAGTGAGAGAGAGAGCATGTGTGTGCGTGCTCGTGTGTGTGTGTGTGAGTGTGAGAGTGAGATTGAGTGTGTGTGCATGTGAGAGAGAGAGCATGAGAGAGTGAGAGAGAGAGAGCATGTGTGTGCGTGCTCGTGTGTGTGTGTGTATGAGTGTGAGAGTGAGATTGAGTGTGAGACAGTGTGTGTGTGTGTGTGTGTGTGTGTGTGTGTGTGTGTGCGTGTGAGAGAGAGTGTGTATGTGAGTGAGTGAGAGAGAGAGTGTGTATGTGTGTGAGAGAGAGAGAGAGCGTGTGTGCGTGCTCGTGTGTGTGCGTGCTCGCGTGTATGTGTGTGTCTGTGTGTGTGTGTGTGTGTGTGTGTGTGTGTGTGTGTGTGTGTGTGTGTGTGTGTGTGTGTGTGTGTGTGTGTGTGTTATGTTTCGACGGCTCAGGTCACAGAAGTTTACTAGGACGCTGATTGAAGCTGAGAATCCTCCTTATATAATTTGGCAGAGGAGTCTCGCTTCTCTGAGTGAGAGTCTGCATGAGGTGAGGTGGGAACGTCCAATTCCCCCACTTACGTAGTCATCAGCCAGATCTGCCTCCGGCCCCTGCCGATGCACCGCACCACCAGAATGAACCCGTCATTGCCAGAGGAATGTCTAATAAACACAGTGTGCTATCGCTAATCAAGATGTCTGTGAATGTTCTCATTCATCCAGGTCACGATTATCCAAAGGAGTTGAATCAAGTCCACCTGGACTTGGTATATATACCAAGTCCACCTGGACTTGATTCAACTCCTTTGGATAACTCTAATCAAGATCCATTCCAAGGTGGCGAATGTCAGCAGTGCCATTCCAGATAGTAAAACTGCTGTGGCCCGGACCCGTCCCACACCTGACCCTTCGTCCGGCCCACATACCAAGTGGCACCTGAGTGGTCTGCTCCTCTTTGCGAGATCTGGGCCAGAACCAAGCCATAGCAATGCCGCATGTGCCACATATTTGCCAGAGGTGGCCCATATGTGTGTTGTGATATTTGGGCCATATTCACCATTTACCACACGGGCCACTTCAGGGTCACATCCAGATCACATGTTGCCGAGAGCACCGCATCTTTGCCAAAAAAGGCCCCCATTTGATTTGGCATATTTGGACCATATTTGCTGTTATACATGTGGGCCACTTCAGGCTCACATCCAGTTTGTCAGGGCCAGAAGAAGACCATCAGTGCCGCATCGTTGCCTGAAGTGGCCCACATCCCGATGCTGTCTTGGCTCCACCACCTTGAAGACAATCATGTTTAACAGTATATATCTCTGTACAGAGGATACTGTGCAGTTTAACCCAGAGGCAAACATATTTTTTCACAAATTAAATGCATTCACTTAGATCTTCAGTGGCTGTTAACCATTTCCGTCGAGTTGTGCTTCGCCAGCATTGCACATCCACCCAGTAGCGCTCGTCTGTTAATTCCAATCTTCCTCTTGTTCATCCATCACAGGTGATGATGACCGTGGCGCGTCTCATGACGTTGGGTTTTGGTGAGGGCGCGGATGGCTGAACGGACCAATCGGAGCCCGGTATTCTCTGTGGCGCGCAGGACATCTCAGGGAGGATGTAGAGCTCTTGAGGTGCGGCCACGAGTCCTCGCCTTGGCGGGTTTGCGCCGCTGCCTCTTCAACCATGGCACAGGAGCTTCTCCCGCTCTTGCGGAGGACTGCGCCTCCATGGACCTCTCTTATCCAGGCAGGTCAGTCCTGAGCTAGGGGTTTGCAGTTTTTCAGGTCAAATCCAAAGCTCTTCAAGGAGGCTTTCGGGGTATCCTTGTAGCGCTTTCCGGGGCGGTCTTGCATTCGATTGCCAATTTTTCCACTCGCCAAAGAAGACTGGGTTTGGCAGTCTCGTGCAGGGCATTCTGGTCACATGGCCGGTCCGTCTGAGCTGTGCCTTCGCAAGCAGGGTGGGGATGCTGGGAGTATTGGCCTTGTTGAGAACTTCAGTGTCGGGGATTCACCAAATACCCCCATCTGTTAATTCTAATACCACTAGGGGGAAATATCTTGCTACGGATCCTGCAGAAATGACAGAACATTGATGTTTATGGCAGGATTTAATGTGTGTTGAAAGAAGGTCTTTATGGAGAGTTGCTGATGATGAGCAGCAACAACGTGATGATATTAACTATCTTTTCCTTTTTTTTTTTTGGATTTGCCCCCTTTTTCTCCCCCAATTGTACTTGGCCAATTACCCTATTTTCCGAGTCGCCAGCCGCTTCTTTTCACCTGACAAGTGAGGAGTTTCGCCAGGGGGACGTAGCGCGTGGGAGGATCACGCTATTCCCCCCAGCCCCCCCCCTGAACAGGCGCCACGACTGACCAGAGGAGGCGCTAGTGCAGCGACTAGGACACATACCCACATCCGGCTTCCCACCCGCAGACACGGCCAGTTACGTCCGTATGGATGCCCGACCAAGCCGAAGGTAACACGGGGATTCGAACCGGCGATCCCCGTGTCGGTAGGCAACGGAATAGACCGCCACAGAATCCTTGGCCTAAATATGGCCCTCATCTGCAGTTATCTTACGGCCCACATTTGACCTTGAATGACAGCGTTGACTTAGGGTGACTGTGGCTGCCTCAACTCAGCCACACTTGGGCCACATTCGGGCCACATCTGGCCCACACAACACTTGCCGTAACCCAAGTCAGGCCCGGCTTGTGACATTTGGGCCGTGTCTGGCCCACATCACAGTTGCCAGTGCCGTAGCTGAGCTGTAAGTACCAGAAGTGCCCCAGATTAGGCCCACATGTGTCTGCCATCTGGCACTGTTGCAGAAATGCATCAGTACTTTTCACATTCCCTCCACTGTCTCAGACGCCATCCTTATGAGGCCAATGCTCCCACTAGCATTTTAAACAATCACTGCAATGGTCCTTTTTTCCTTTTTTTCTACAAATACATTTACAAGAGGTCTACCTGTGGACCGAGTATTTCAGTCAGAAAGGTCCGGAGCTTCAAATAACGACGTGATTCATTCATGTCTGGAGCAAACAAAGGACAAATGCGCTTTCAGAGGCCCGGGCTTTAATACCGCCTCCACCGTTCATTTTTCAAATGATGCCCATCTGCAAGCCCATCAGTCCTGTGGATCTGCTCTTTCATCAGCCAGCCGCCCCGCGCAAACCCACAAATAAACCAAGAGCTAAGACCAAAACGAGGGGAAATAAAATAAAGATCAGAGCCTCGCTCACATGAAATAATTGCGTGTAATGTACGTGCCAGTTATAATAACACAGGTGATATTTCATTCATAGCCACGCTCGGCTCTTACGGCAATTATTCATCACTTGATTAAGGTGGTTTTGCGAATAAACTGTTTTTTTGTGCATCTTCATAAATCACCTAAATGTCCCGGAATAAACACGAGCTGCCGATATCACCACGGAAACAGGACGTAAGGAAGAAATTGGTAAACAGGAAAAGATGTCAGGGCGCTTCGGTGTCCGGGCAAATATGAGCACATGCCGGATATCGGATCACATTTCCAGTTACCCCAACAGGAGCTCAAATGTGCCACTGTGTGCGAATACATAGGAAAGAAATATTAGCGAAAGCTGCTTTGGTTAAAAGCGTCTGCTGTGAATAAATGTAAATGTAATTATTGCGGGTAAAGGTAAACACTGCATATTTGGTTCAGAATCGAAGAAAAGTATTACGTAGGAATAGGACAGGTTCAGAACTAGCAAGCTAGGTGACTATGTAGTGTCACATATCCAACTATGTTTTTCCACACGGCTCCATCCATCCATCCATTAGCCGAACCCCTCATCCGTATGAATGTGTGTGTATGTGTGGGCTCCGTGATGGTCTGGCGGCCTGTCCAGGGTGTCTCCCCACCTGCCGCCCAGTGACTGCTGGGATAGGCCCCAGCATCCCCGCCACTCTGAGAGCAGGATAAGTGGTGGATGGATAGACGGATGGATGGATGGATATTAGTGTACATGTAAAAGCATTTAGCAACCACTGCTTATGCATGTAGCATGTAGCTAGCAAACCTGACAGTACCTGCGATTCAAAAAAGGTCATGTGACCCAGACACCCCAAACTACACCCCAATATTCAGTTCAAGTTTAAGTGGTGATGGAGGATTCTATAAAAATTTGACTGGAAATCTAAAGGCCGTGCATCATGTCTCCTATGCCACTGAATATTGGGGTGTAGTATTTTTTTTTAATGTTAATGATGGAAGTTCCCCTACAAGAGCCGGGGTAGCGAGCTGATGACGATAAATCTGCCAGTTGTTCGCCACTTGACGGTGCTTTGAGGAAGGAGAGAGTCTCATTATGTCAGTGTGGGCCATCATGGAAAGTGCTGCCAAAGAAAACACAATCTACATGCTATTTTGTTCGCTTGTACATTGAATAAATGAGAGAGAGAGAGAGAGAGAGAGAGAGAGTGAGCATTACGTCCCATCAATCAGTCTAAATGACTTGCTGTGTAATTAGCCAACATGTTTTGTTTCTCAGGTTCCCTGAAGTTATTAGTGGTTCACAGTTAGCCTTGAAGTAATTGGAATGCCTCGGAGACAACACTTGATGTTGCTCTATCTGCACGGGACTGACAGTTTATTTTTCCTCCGTGGGTGCTTTCCCTCCTCTTTCATGTCGCTACAGTATTTGTGAATTAGTTCCCTGTCATTTTACAGTATGCAGTCTGGTACTAATTGGTGGTGAGACGTACTGCTTTATGCACACCCCGCTAGGCGGCAGGGTACTGTCCTACTGGTGAGCGCCATGACACTGAACCCGCTGAAAATCGTTAGAAGCTAATAAATTGGAGCTGGCGCGATAATAGCGTTACACAAATTACGCACGACTATCATTGAAACTGGTTTTACCTCGTTAGGAAATTTGAAACGACATCGGGGACCCTGCAACCACCCCTTCCCAAACAAGTGCTTGGCATTTAAATTGGATGCTTCAGCTGTAATTAGACATGCACCGCATTGGCACAGAATTATTTTCTGCAAGAGTCAAACATCCGCTTTCTACTCATGACTCCCTTCGTTTGACAAATTGAGGGTAAGAGGCTCAATAAGGTTTTTTTTTTCTTTCTTGCGCCTCATATGGAATAAAGATAAATTGGACAATGTTTTACCGAAAATGAATTTGACTGTCAGGGTTTTTTTTTGTTTTTTTGGCTCCCTCTGTATCTCTTGCATGCATGCACACTGTGCATGCTGATAGTGTGCGTTACACACTGTCAACATGCACTGTATCTCCTGCATGCATGCACAGTGTGCATGACTGCAGGAGGAATTAATATCTGTCTCGCACAGCAAGCGTCCAAACTTGATGTGTGTGAGAGAGTTACTACCTTAAGCGCCTTGAAGTCTGATCTACCATTGATGGGAAGCCAGTGAAGGGAGGCAAGAACCGGTGTGATATGGTCAAATGTCCTAGATTTAGTTAGGGTTCTAGCTGCAGCACTCTGAACCACCTGAAGACTTTTGATACTAGCATGTGGCAGACCTGAAAACAGAACATTACACCGCCGGGATGGTCCAGTTATCTGCTACCTCAGATCATCGTGCTGTTGATAGTGTGCAATGCACACTATGATCCTGCACTGTATCTCTTGCATGCATGCACACTCTGCATGTTGATAGTGTGCAAGGCACACTATGATCCTGCACTGTATCTCTTGCATGCATGCACTGTATCTCTTGCCTGCATGCACACTCTGCATGTTGATAGTGTACAATGCACACTATGATCCTGCACTGTATCTCTTGCATGCATGCACTGTATCTCAACATGCACAGTGTGCATGCAGGCAAGACATACAGTGCAGGATGATAGTGTCCGTTGCACACTATCAACAGCACGGATGGTCCAGTTATCATTTCAAAACCAAAATGTGTTGCATAAATAACGGGCTAGTCTAGCTGGGAAGGTCCATGCATGCGAATGGAACAACATATACGCAAAAGTCGGCACGTCACCGTTTGAATCTGTGAAAAGATAAACATGCCCAGGCAGAAAGCAATCTGACAAGGAACAATCTCGAAATGTTTGCGTAGCCTTTGGTTTCCCTGGGTTTTGTTCCATTTCAATTTAGCTCAGAGAAATGTGATGTCCCTTTTAATTTTCTGATAGTCCCTTGCCACGCGAGCAGTTCGCTGGATAGATATCTGCCCAAGAAGTTAATTTAAATGACTTTTTAACAATGGCGAAGGAGCCATTGCATACTAAATAACTCCCGGGGACCACACCGAGGAGAACATTGCCACCACAGACAGAGGAGAAAACTGTCATCGGCACTTTGGCATCACAGCGGTCTTGTTCCTGGGCAAAATCACTACTTTCGCCTCATTACCGAACGCCATGTACGCGCAACAGCCGTGGCCCGTGACCCTACAATAGTTCCCCCATGCAAACTAGAATTAAGTAATTACAAGCGTTTCATTGAATTCACTGTACACTATGCTCCGCTGGTTCCTCGATTACTTGCAAGCCGGATGAAAGACTCGAGAAGCTTTTGACCTCGGCCGAGCACTTGAAACGCAAACATCCAGTTGTTTGTTGCCTTCCCTGTGAATGTGCGCCACGGAGAGGACTGTGGGGCACCCCCGCCCCCCTTTTCCTCCCCACGGAAGATCCCAGTTATTCATATTATAGATGTTTTCTCCTTCTGTCAGCAGATGAGATTTAAATGTAAGCCCCCGGGTGTTGAAAGATATATGGCATGCGGAAAACGGGTGCCAAAATAATGTCACCTTGAGTGAGGGTGTCTATTGACTGGACTGGCAGGTGATATCAGAGGATAAACTCCATGTTGACCTCGCGTTCACTCATCACAACAAAAACACAAGAGGAGAGGAGTGAGGGGGGGGGTGAAAAAAACACACCCATCCATCACTTTTCAAGTATTATTGCCTTTCGTCAGCCGATATCACTCCGCCGCAGTTACAGATAACTGTACGTCACCCTGTCCGAGGCGGCGCGTTGGATAGCTACGATTTTATTAAATACAGAAGGAGAAGAAGAAAAAAAAAACACTCAACATATCTCCTCCCCCTAAAAACATCTCATTTGCATTCAGCCCTTAGCAGCTGCCATTGATTCCATCATCGCCCGAGTTATTTCCGTGGCCGGCGTAGGGACATCAAACACCGTGACCTCCATTATTTTCCCCCCTTTGAAATTGCAATCACTTTACTCGCCTCTTCGGCTGTCCAATACCTCGGATCATTTCTCCCGGGGAGGCGCGTTTTTTCAAACCTGCTGCTCCTGTGCCGGTACAGAAAAGTACTGAATCCCTCAATTCCCTCACACCCTTTATGTGGGACACTTGAGCGAAGAGTGAGACAAGGCATCTGGCACAACTTCCCTGAGACTGAGAACCACTGTGCTAGTTTCCATTCAGCCATGTGCAGACACCGGGCCCAAGAAGTAAAAAATGGCACACATGATATATTCATGTAGAGAACGCACAGATCTCACTTTAGCACAGTCTAAACCTGCTTTTCCGTGGGTTTTAGAGCGGGTTCGTTTTCCCCACAGCGCGGCACGTTGAAATTTAACCGATATATCGTTAAATTTGCTGATGACGCCGCCATTCCGGTGCTTGCGCTAGCTAATTCTGGTGTCCAGGTGTATACGTCTACCATCCAGAAGTTTGTACAGTGGTGTGACAAACATCAGCTCATCCCCAACACACAAACAAATACAGAGGAGATGGTGTTTGACCCCGAGTCTCTTGGTGATCGCTCACCAGTCGTCATTCATGACCATACCGTAGCACAGGTGGACTCCTACAGGTACCTGGGCATCCATCCATTAGCCTGCTCTCAGGGTTGTGGGGATGCTGGAGCCTATCCCAGCGGTCATTGGGTGGCAGGCGGGGAGACACCCTGGTCAGGCCGCCACAAGGCCGACACACACACACACATTCACACCTAGGGACAATTTAGCACGGCTGATTCCCCTGACCCACATGTCTTTGGACTGTGGGAGGAAAGCGGAGCATCCGGAGGAAACCCACGCAGACACGGGGAGAACATGCAAACTCCACACAGAGGACGACCCGGGACGACCCCCAAGGTTGGACTACCCCGGGGCTCGAACCCTGGACCTTCTTGCTGTGAGGCGACCACGCTAACCACTGCGCCACCGTGCCACCTGGGCATCAACATGGATAATAAACTGGCGTGGAGGGTCCATGTGGAGGATGTCTGCTCCACGGTGCAGCAAAGGCTGCACTTCCTGCGAAGGCTCGGAACCTTTGGCGTGAACCAGGAAGTGCGGCGTCTATTCTATCACGCAGTAGTAGAGAGCCTCCTGCACAACGGCCTCTCTGCATGGTTTGGTAACCTGACAGCACAGTCAAAGGCCCAGATCATCCGACTTATACAGACAGCCATGAAAATCACGGGGGTCCGTCGACATCCCAGTCTTCAGGCTACTTTTCAACATACCATAATCAGACAGGCCCAAAAAAATCACCTCAGACCCAACTCATGTCCTCCATCCTGAGTATCAGCTCTTCCCCTCAGGTAGACGGTGTAGGGTTACCCTAAGCAGGCACCACTGTTTCAAACATTCCTTTGTCCCCCGGTCCATTAAAGCCCTTAATGCTCTCTAGGCTGAAATATGTGTGTGCTGTAGCTGTCCTCCTTCTCGTTGATCACTGTTATATATTGGACCATGTGTGCACTCTTTTTTTTAGATGTGCAGATGCGGTTGATGGATGAATGCATTTGTTGTTTTGCTGTGCTTTTATACTGCGGACACTGTGATGTCCACAGCAAATTTCCCACTGGAACAATAAAGACCATCTGTATCCTATCCTGTCCTGTTCTGTCCTATCCTGTCCTGTCCTGTCCTGCCCTGCCCTGCCCTGCCCTGCCCTGTCCTGTCCTGCCCTGCCCCGCCCTGCCCTGCCCTGCCCTGCCCTGCCCTGTGCTGTCCTATCCTATCCTGTCCTGCCCTGCCCTGTCCTGTCCTGTCCTATCCTATCCTATCCTATCCTATCCTATCCTGTCCTGTCCTGTCCTGTCCCGTCCCGTCCCGTCCCGTCCCGTCCCGTCCCGTCCCGTCCCGTCCCGTCCCATCCCATCCCATCCCATCCCATCCCATCCTATCCTATCCTATCCTATCCTGTCCTGTCCTGTCCCGTCCCGTCCCGTCCCGTCCCGTCCCGTCCCGTCCCGTCCCGTCCCGTCCCGTCCCGTCCCGTCCCGTCCCGTCCCGTCCCGTCCCATCCCATCCCATCCTATCCTATCCTATCCTATCCTATCCTATCCTATCCTATCCTATCCTATCCTATCCTATCCTGTCCTGTCCTGTCCTGTCCTGTCCTGTCCTGTCCTGTCCTGTTCTGCCCTGTCCTATCCTATCCTATCCTATCCTATGTTTAAGCCTCAACTTCACTCGTTCAGTTTGACTGAACTGAAAAAGCTAAGGAAAGCAAAATGCATCATGGCATATTATGTACAATATTCTGCGTTCTAGTTTCATGTCTCATATAATTAGGGTTGTACATGTTTTTCTTTTCTCTCTCCAAACTCTTGGTGTGCAAGATCACATGTTGTGCATCTGCACAGCATGATTGTTGTTTAATGCGCTCAAGAGTACTTTCGACAGGAATTTTAATGAATCTAAAATTGAATCTAAAATTTTTATTCACTGTCAAAACTCGGAGCCCAGGGGCACTCAGCAGAATAGCCCGGCCTCGTTGCAAACAGTTTAAAAAGTTCAAGCGTTGCAAATCAACACTTTAATTTAAAACTAGGGACTGGCTGTGCAAGCCACTTATTCTGCACTTGAGAATGAAGCTGTAATCAGTGGTTAGATTAAGTGAAAAGGTGTATCTTTTTTCCCCCTTTTGAGACTGTACGCCACCAAAGAACGACCCCATAGGTCGTTCGTAGAAGCAGCTTATTACGACCCTCAGTTACGTTTTAAAGTTAAGCGACCTCTAGCGGTCGTGTAAATAACGACAACCTGGTATCTCGGGTGCCTCGTCATCATATGACCATTGATCTGTAACCAGTACCTTTAGTTGCTATACTAGACAGCGAAATTGTTTTTATCACTATTTACTGACTACTTGCCTTTATTAGCCTGTTTATGAGGCGTTGTAAAAAGGACGCCAACAAGTGGATAAAAAACCGCAATGCACAGAGGCTAAAAGTACATGTGGCATATCTCCTGCCGCCGGTAGGGGCGCTAATTTAGGAAACGCTCCTGTGGGTCGTATTAGAGCAGTGGTTCTCAACCTTTTTGGGGTCCTGGACCCCCTGCGTATGTTTGATCTACCCTGAGGACCCCTCCACCTGATCTTGGGGGAGGGGGGGTTGCAATTTGATAGAAACAGTAGAAACTGCATTTTAAATTGCATTATAGCATTTATTCACTCTTTGGGGCAAAAATAAGAGCTTTCAGTTGTAACTTAGATATAGTTAACAAAACAGAATTCTTATACAGTAACCTTCAGATATATGTAACAAAACAGAATATGTATTCAGTAACTTTCAGATATATGTAACAAAACAGAATATGTATTCAGTAACTTTCAGATATATGTAACAACAGAATTCTTATGCAGTAACTTTCAGATATATGTAACAAAACAGAATATGTATTCAGTAACTTTCAGATATATGTAACAAAACAGAATATGTATTCAGTAACTTTCAGATATATGTAACAACAGAATTCTTATGCAGTAACTTTTAACAATGCAAACGGGAGCGAGATCTCTTATTAAAATACAATAAATGACACTTGTGAAACAGATGTAATTAGAGAAAAAAGTCCTGTTACCCTTTATAGTTTAGGTAGATAAAGGTCTCAGTCACATTTGAGTAAAATAATCCTATTTCTATAAATGTCATAGGATCTTTTTTTAAAGATATTTTATTTTCACGGACCCCTTGCAATTACACCACGGACCACTAGGGGTCCGCGGACCCCCGGTTGAGAAACACTGTATTAGAGGGTAGACACAAACGACGTATGTGGTCGTGCGGGTTGGAGGACTTCCTGTGCACCGATCCGGGGAGGGCTGCAGACTACCACAGTGAGGAGATCCACCAGGGGGACGTACCGCGTGGGAGGATCACGCTATTCCCCCTCCCCCTACCGACCAGAGGAGGCGCTAGTGCAGTGACCAGGACACATACCCACATCCGGATTCCCATCCGCAGACACGGCCAATTGTGACTGTAGGGACGCCCAACCAGGCCAGAGGCAACACGGGGATTCGAACCGGCGACCCCGTGTTGGTAGGCAACGGAATAGACCGCTACGCTACCCGGACGCCCCAAAAATTGTATGTTAAAAGAAAAGAAGAAGCCACAATGTTACAATGATCTTTTGACAAAAGCACCCTTAAACGTAAATATCCCAAAATCAGAATTCAAGAAGGGCTCCACAGCGTCTATCAGACGGCTTCCTGTTCGAGGCGTCAAATCCTTGCTGACAGGTTAACAAAACCCAAGTGAGGCTGTGGAGTGTTTAGACATAACCAGCAATGACACAAAGTCGTTGCAAAGATGCAAAGTCGATCTGTATTCACAAAGGGTCACCTGGCCCCATGATTGCCATTCTTTAAGTTCCGCAGTTGGTGCAGCCCACCGAGAGTCAAGGTTGATTTATTTGCTTTTCCGTTCTCGGATTTCTGAATAATACCGGGCTGATTGAGTTGTAAACTGCACAGAATTGCAAAACCGACAATGTCCCGGGCATGTTTTGTTGTTATTAACTACCGTTTTGGCTTTCTCGTGACTCCCTCGTGCAAGTCCAAGTGTTTGCATTGATATTTTATTCTTACTAAGGTTTATATTAAAACCAGTTGGTGGTGGTGGTGGTGGGGGGGGGGGTTAATCACCTGCATTTTGGTATTAAGTGATGACTTAATGATTATCAGCTCATTAGCAGGCCTCTAATGCATGCTGCAATCAAAAGATGAAACGCTCATCTGCCACATGGGAGAAAAGTTGAACACTCGAGCGCGCTAATGGGACTTCATATAACGACATAAAGGAGACTGTCCTGCACCAAAAACGACCCCATGGGTCGTTTGTACAAGCAGCTTATTACGACCTATAGCTACGTGAAGCGACCTCTAGCGGCCGTGTAAATAACGATAATCTGGTGTCTTTGGATGCTTCGTCATCGTACGACCTCTGACCTTCGTTACCAATCAAAATGCGACGAGCCAAGAGATGGGGGGGGGTGTGCAAGAACTATTTATACTCTGGTAAACTGTTGGTTTCTTCACAAGTCTTCCCAAGCTGTGTTTGCTTACTTTTACACCGTCACTTAGCATGAACAATAATAAAGTCCCAGTGTCCTCAAACCAGTACTTCATAATCAGCAGCGTTGCAGGGTAGGAACAAACCACCCATGTGGTCGTATGGGTTGGAGGACTCGTTGAAATAAATGAAGACGACTCCTGAGCTTCATCTCTGTAGGTCCCTTTTCCCCACAGGTGTTGGACTTTCTCTCACCGTCAGTGGAGCGGAGCAAGGTTTTCTGAAAGCATTGCAGTGTGGGTGTTCTTTGTGCCCCTGTCTGCACCACTGTGTGTTGTGTGTACATACACACAGGGTGTTGTGATGCGTCTAGTGCAGCAGTGTGTAGTTGGAGGGAAGGTGCATGTGTTCTTCCAACCCGCTTGTGTCCTTCCTGCCCTTAGCTTGCTGCCGCTGGCTAGCCTTTGTGGCGAACAGGGAAGCATCCTAGCGTGTAAGCCTTCCCTTGCCAGTACATAGCCTCTCCTTCACCAAGACTCCTGCCAGGCCTCCCCGTGGCCACACGTGGTAACTGGGGTCTTGCGGCCCCAGGCTAACTGGGCAGGGGATCTCGGAGCAGCAGTGGGCCCCAGAGCAGTGATTAAAGTGGGCCGGAGCTCCCCGGATCCCGACACCGGCACTTCCCCTCCTCCCCCAAGTCAACCGGAGCTGAGATCCGGCAGCACTCTGTAGACAGGAGTAATATCAACCTTTTTGTCACAGTAAAATTTAAAACAAAAAACATGATGCAGCCAATTCACAAGCATTACAAAATAAATCGCAAATAAAGTCGTTCTTCTATTTTTATACTACTTTACTTTTTCTAAAAGTTTGAATGATATCGCGTCCTCACGTGACCCGCACCTGCCTGCTGTCTGGCTTCACCAGACTTGACATCAAAAAAGACTGGCTTCACACTCACGGGTCAGGGTCAGTTCACCGCACCAGGCAGACAAGACTCGAGAGAGCATCAACCTGCTACCTGCACTATATTATCCTGGATTGGGGGGCATAAAGAGTGAGTATCTTCAGTGTATTTCCAATAGTATTTCCAATAGTTTTGTCTAGCTCTGCTGTGGTTTTCATTCAAGCAACTAACGTTAGCGAACGTAACGTTAGCTAGCTAGCTAGCTAACTAGCTATCTTCCACCCGGTAACGTTGCTAGCTAGTTTCTGACGTTGCTGGCTAGTTGTTTGAATGCTGCTAGGCAAGCTAACTATCGGTAGCGTCCGGTAACGTTACCGGTAGCTAGCTAGTTATGTTTGTCCAACCTTAGCTCTGGCCATGCAATATTTTCATTCAAATAACTAACTAGCTAGCAAACGTTAGCTACCGGTAGCTGTTATTAGCTAACAATGCTATCACTCCCGCACTTTTTCCCACCTCTCTAATACAGAGATCCCCCACTTACCAAATCCCACTTTAACCCCTGCCCCAGAGATACGGTGTGCAGGCCCACCCTGGTGGACACGCCCTGGCACCTATCAACCACTGCCCCGCTGCCTTGTGGGTGAGTCTGTAAGACATAAGGCTAAGGGAGCTCACCCCAACAGAAAAGCAAGCTGTGGCGGCACGCTTCGAGGCGGTTTCTGAAAAACTGGATTTCCGGCAGCCCCCTGCAGTTGTGTGGAGGTGCCGGTCGTCTAGGGATCCCCCTTTGCCATCGGAACCATCTCCTCTACAATCAAGTCATGTGGCGTTGGGAGAAGCGCACCCCCCATGCCACTTTAAAAACCATCTCCGCGCAGGTATCTTCTGCTATCTGAGTCCTCAAAGGACCCACAGATAGAAGAAGATGGTCATCATCGGGCACGATGGACAACCAGCAAGCAAGCAAGTCTGCGCCACTGAGAGGGTTAGGGTCATACTCCTACACGTCCTCCAACCCATACGACCACATAGGTCGTTAGAGGGGCGGGGGCGTTTCCTACGTTAGCGCCCCTACCGGCGGCAGGAGATATGCCACAGATAATTTTCACCGCTGTGCATTGTGGGTTTTTATCTACTCGTTGGCGTCCTTTTTACAACGCCTCGTAGACAGGCTAATAAAGGTAAGATGGTGATAAAAAAAATAATTTCAGAACAATAGAATATGTAGTCAGGGCGTTTTTGTGTTATTTCGCCGTCTAGTATAGCAGCTAATGCCCCCTTTCCACTACAGGGTACCGTCTGAACTCGGCTCGACTCGCTTCGGTGTCGTTCTCCATTACCGTAACCTCAGTACCTCGGTGTAGCTGGTCGTCATGGCGACGCCTGGCTTTCGGTTTCAAAACGTGCTTCTAAGATAACTCCGCTACGGTGTTTGAAAATGCCGGGCGTGTCCCGTGCGCGCATTGATGACGCGGTGACGCAAAATGACGCGGTGACGCAATCACGTCTGCGCCGAGTTTGGTAGCCAGTTTTTTTTTTCTTTTCTTCTTCTTTTTTGGAGCCTCGACAAAGGCGGGACCAGAAAAGTGGTAACAGTCACCAAAATGCCGGTACTTCCCAGTACTGGAAAAGGTAAAAAGGGCGAGTCGAGTTGAGCCGGTACCATGTAGTCAGGGGCGGATCTACAGGGTGGCAACAGGGGTGGCAGCTGCCACCTCTGGGACACAGTCTTGCCGCCCCATTTATAAATCAGATAATATGTTTTTAAAGTATATTTTATGTACATGCTTGGTGAAGGTCAATGAGACCCGCACCAAACTCATCTCAAACAGAAGTCGCCGATTTAGAATCCCCCCTCCCCCCTCACAGGCGCGGATCTACAGGGTGGCAAAGGGGGTGGCAGCTGCCACCTCTGGGACACAGTCTTGCCCCCCCTGTTGCCACCCCATTTATAAATCAGATAATAGGTTTTTAAAGCATATTTTATGTACATGCTTGGTGAAGGTTGAGACCCGCACCAAACTCATCTGAAACAGAAGTCGCCGATTTAGAATCCCCCCTCCCCCTCACAGGCGCGGATCTACAGGGTGGCAAAGGGGTGGCAGCTGCCACCTCTGGGACACAGTCTTGCCCCCCCTTTGCCACCCCAGGAAAAAATCTCTAGATCCACCACTGCATGTAGTGGAAAAAGGGGCGTATGATTGCTATTGGCAGCACGACTGCTAGAGGTCACTTAACTTTAAAACGTGACTATAGGTCGTAATAAGCTGCGTGTGCAGACGAGCTATGGGGTCTTTTCGGTGGAGGACAAATCGTTATTATGCGTATTGTTCAGCGAATGTACGGACGTGCCTTTAACCACGGGGGGCGTCTTCAGCTGAGCCGTCCTTTGGCGCGGGAATCTGCCTGTTTCCCCCCCCCCCCCGGCCAATTCATAAGCAGGTCATTTGAGGGGGTTTTTGAAGTGCATTCCTAGCATCAACTCAACTTAAAGGCAGCTTATCGACAGATGCCCCCCCACCCCCACCGAGGTTTATCTGCCAAAGGCGGCTGTCACTGTGGTTTAGGTAATCTCAAGCATCTGGCCAGATGAGAAGCAAATACACCGCACCGAGTTAGACGGGGACTCTCCACTCCCAAAACTGCAGGTTCAGGGATTTCTATTTATTTATTTATTTTTTTCAAACCGATTTGATTTATCGCCGAGTAAAAGTCCTTTCAGGGCACCCAATGTGTTTTCAAGTCAACTGTCTGTTGCGTGTGTTTGTGCGTGCGCGCGCGCGCGCGCGCGGTACCGCTTTATCAATGGAGCCCGTCATCTCGTTCCAGATCAAACGTGAAAGCAGTGACTGACTCGCGCGCTTTTTGAGTCAGCCCTGACGTCTGACGTCTGATTCAGACACGAGACGTGGTTTGATTCAGAGTTAAAATTAGACCTCACATGCAAATTAATGACTGTTTTTTTTGTTTTTTTGGAAAGCCTCGTTCCAGCTATGAGATCACAATAACAAGGCTCGTGAGGGGTGTAACTGACAGCAACGCTGACATTTTGCAGTCTTATGTTTCAGAGGACTCACGTGGCAGAATTGAAAATGAGAGTCAGCTGTACAAATGCTCAAACCAGTGGCGGTCTGTTCCGCTGCCTACCAGCACGGGGGGTCCTGGTTCGAATCCCCGTGTTGCCTCCGGCTTGGTCGGGCGTCCCTACAGACACTCTGCGGGGTGGGAAGCTCCCAGATGGAGAAGTTGCCTCTTTTGCTGCCAAAATGCGCGCGCATACTATGCGTGACATAGGTCATAACAGGGATTATAGGCCGTGTTTGCGGGAGGGAAGCCGGATGCGGGTGTGTCCTGGTCGCCGCACTAGCGCCTCCTCTGGTCGGTCAGGGCGCCTGTTCGGGGGTGGGGGGGACTGGTGGGAATATCGTGATCCTCCCACGTGCTACGTCCTCCTGGTGAAACTCCTCACTGTCAGGTGAAAAGAAGCGGCTGGTGACTCCACATGTATGGGAGGAGGCATGTGGTAGTCTGCAGACCTCCCCGGATCGGCAGAGGGGGTGGAGCAGCAGCCGGGTAGCTCGGAAGAGTGGGGTAATTGGCCAAAAAGTACAATTTGGGAGAAAATGGAGGGGGGGACATGCATGTTAGGGTTAATACTCCTGTCTGTGTCCCTGACCGAGGCAGTGGAAAGAAGAACGGGAGTTGGCCCCCGGGCGCTGCACGGCGCCTGCCCACTGCTCCTAGCTACACAGCTAGGTGGGTTAAATGCAGAGTTGAGTTTCCCCAAGACGGATTAATAAATTATATCAAAATCGAAATATTTCCCGTTATCTATGACATCCCAGTTGAGCTGGCCAGGTACTTTATCAATGACTATTATTACCTATGATAGTTTGCTCATCCCTGTAAGTTGGACTCGGTAGCTCAGCAATGCCATCGACCACTGGACATTTCGGACAAACTGCACTTTTGTTTTCACGTCCAAACACATAGCTTAGATCCTTGGTTTTCAACCTGGGGGTCGGGACCCCGAAGGGGATCGCCGGATGGTTGTGGAGAAAACAAGCATGAAACCGTCCAGACCCACAACGCACCTGATGTGAAAAATAGGTGTACTGTCTCTTTAAATTGCAGTATAAAAGGCGGCGCGCTCTGCGCTGGGCCCCCCCGTACTTCAAGACTTCTTTGAGAGAGCAACGTTAAGAGGTATCATAGTCCTGAACGTTTGTACATTTAGTAGATAATAATAATCATTCTTCAGACGTCTGCATGAAAACACATAGCAGGCATTGAACGGTACGGAAATCGGAACGTAAATCATCGTCTTTTTGATGCAGTCGTGAGGAGTGCGGGGGGGTGGGGGTGGAGGGTGTCCGGCTGGGAGAGCTGGCGCTGGATGGACTGGGAGAGCTTGGTCTGCTTTGCCCGGTAGGCCAGGAGACCACGGCCCCTGCCTGGAGCTGCGCCCGAGGGGGAAACGCCGAGGGCGGTCTGACAGGACGAGGAAGCGGGGCAGGCTAAGCTAACTGCTAGCCCATGCAGACCGGCAGTTCCCACAGTCCTCCTGGCTGGCGTTCGTTCCCTTGGACAGTGATTTGTTTTTTTGTTTAGTTCTGATGTAAGTGTTCGTTTGGATATGTGTGTTCTAGTAGTTTTGGGATGTTGTTGTCTTTGTGTTGTACTGCTGTGGGCTGGGGGGGGGGGGAAGCGGCATTTTGTTCCATTTCATGTAGGCCAGCGCGTGAAGTGAAATGACGAAGTGTCCCTGATTCCTGCGTCCTGATTCGTCACCGTTAAAAAGGCGTTCAGGTTATCATGGTTCATCTGAAGACGCACATCAGCAGTAACAGCTTCTGTGCAAGTAACAGGGATGCGTTTTTGAGCGTCAGCTTCTTAAGAGGGCCTGGCGTCCAGCGGTCTTGGTGGCTGTTGTGCGTGGAGGACCGGTTTTCGAGAGAATTGATGGACAGTGTTGGTGTGTGTAGCTGATATATTGCGTCGTACTAAACAGTGTCCCTCTCTGCTCGTCCGTGAGTGAGTGACCACTATTTGCGTCCATGAATCGTCTCCTTCTTCTTCTTCTTTCTGCTTGTTCCCTGTTTCTCAGGGGTCACAACAGCATATTGTACGGTTTCCGTCGGTACCCTGTGAGGGCACAGCACCAGTGGCGACCATTGTTAACCCGGGCCTTGATCGATCCGGTATGGTCCATCTACATACTGATTTGGCGAAATTTTACGCCCTTCCTGACACAACCACTAACCCTATGGAGGGGGGGGGGCACAGGTAACGAGCTGGATGCCATCCCAGTATTCATGGACTCGCGCCCATGCCTGTCGCCTGGAGTTAGTTTCACCGCAATTATAATAATAATAATACATCCATTATCCAAGCCGCTTGTCCCAACTGGGGTAGCGGGATGCTGGAGCCTGTCCCAGCAGTTACTGGGCGGCAGGCCCAATCACTAATAATAATAATTTTACATTGGACTTATATAGCATTTTTCTAAATACTCAAAGACGCTTTACACCAGAGGCAAAACAGACAAGCAAAACAACCTCACCTCACCTAGGTCGTCCGTCAGGACGCCCCAATAGGGTTTCGGTTGCGCGTGTTAGTGTAAAGCATGGGGGCGCTACTCCACATGCAGTCCCATGGTTCTCCGCTAACTGGAGATTTTGTGCCTTTCCAGTGTCAAGATGCATTGATCATGCATCTTGACATCATGCATCTTGTTATGGACCGGTGTCCCCCGGTCCATAACATCAGTCTATCGATGAATGCACCTAGGACTACTGCTACCCACAGGAGGAGCAGGATTTATTATCCAGGTTTACTCCTCTAGACCCGCCGTGTTCTGATTCGTTGTCTTGACAACGTTAACAGCAAAACACAACTGTTTAGTAAAGAAGGGAAAAAGAAGAAGAAGAAAGAAATGGCGCCAATCAGTAATCATGTAATAGTATTATGTGTGCCCCTCGTAATTGTTAGTTCGACTGCAGTTAGGGCCAAAATTCTTTACCTTAGCGCCTAATCACGCTGAATCGGTGGCTTCCTTAAAAGCCTGCACCCACTTAACCTAAGCACTGATCGACAGTGAGTATTGTATTGAGTGCATATTTGTGTGGTATCCCCGGTTTGTTCCGTGTCTGCGTGTCGGCAGTGAGTGCACTTTTGCGTCCATGAACGAGTGACCTCAATTTGCGAGGCGTACACAGCCCACGGCGGCGGTTCCGCGGCGCTGTGGGAAAAATGAAGGAACACATTTCACACGGGGGGATGGTTTTTACGTTACACCACCTGTACCGGTGATATCATTTGCCTCATAACACGAGTAGCGCATATCAAGCGATCTGATTGGTTATTAGCCGTGGCGTAGTATACTACAGCGATGACACCTCATTTCTTTACACGATTCAGTATCAATCCGCGCGTGTGTGTGTGGGGGGGGGGGGGTCCTCGCCACGTCAAGCAACACAACTCCGCCTAACAACAAAAGGCAGGAATCAGGAACACTTTGTCCAACGAAATATCGTTTCCCCCAATCCACAGCAGTGCCACACACACACACACACACACACACACACAAAGAATCACTGTCCAGGAGAAGGAACGCCAGCCGATGACTGTCGGAACTGCCGGTCTGCATGGGCTAGCAGTTAGCTTAGCCTGCCCCGCTTCCGCGTCCTGTCAGACCGCCCTCGTTGTTTTTCCCTTCATGCGCAGCTCCGGGCAGGGCCGTGGTCTTTAGGCCCACCGGATGCAGCAGACCAAGCTCTCCCAGCCAATCCAACGCCAGCTCCAGACACCTTCGACACATCTCCCCGCACTCCACACGACGACACCAAAAACACAGTCCACGCCAGGCAAGGCCGCCGCCAGACCGCCCTCGGTGTTATCGGAACTGCCGGTCTGTATGGGCTAGCAGTTAGCTTAGCCTGCCCCGCTTCCGTGTCCTCTCAAACCACCCCCGGTGTTATCTCTCCAGGCGCAGCTTCTGGCAGGGGCCGTGGTCCCTGGGCCCACAGGACACAGCAGACCAAGCTCTGCCAGCCGAAGCCGGATGTGGGTATATGTTCTGGTCTCTGCACTAGCGCCTCCTGTGATCGGTCGGGGCGGCTGTTCAGGGGGGAGGGGACTGGGGGGAATAGCGTGATCCTCCCACGCGCTACGTCTCCCTGGTGAAACTCCTTACTGTCATGTGAAAAGAAGCGGCTGGCGACTCCACATGTATCGTAGGAGGCATGTGGTAGTCTGCAGCCCTCCCCGGATTCGGATCGGCAGACGGGGTGGAGCAGTGAGCACAGTCCCGGCGTTATGGGCGAGCTTTAGGGGGCCGGGCCCGCCCTCAGAGTCAGTAGTACCCCCCCCCTGACGGACGAGCCTGTCACCAATCCCACTCCCCAGCAACCACTAGTCTTATGTTGTTTGTACAACATTTTTTATCCATAGGCTACTATAATTAAAAGTCATCGTTTTGAATATACATAACTCATTAGTAAAAATAAAAATGTGTGTGGTCTGAATTGTATAAAATTAATTTTAAATGGATTTGATTGGTTCGTCAGACATGATCCGGTTTAAACGGAAATGATCTGGTTGTGCAAAGAGTCAGACATCAAATGGGCGATAAGACTTTGGTCGACAAATCTTAACTGTTAAGGTCATTTGCAAACATCCAGTGCGAATAATATGGCTATACGGTGTTTCTTTACGCCTGGTCTGGAAGCAGAGACTGGCTGCAATACTCTGTTCAGGCAAACGCTGCATTCTGCCAGCCATGCAGAAAATGTTGAGCACCCTCCTCTGCTGTAGACTCCACGTTTACGATGAGTGGATTTTGCGACTGGAAGCATGCAGCGGAGACTGGGAAAGGACTCGATAAACATTCAGCGTCAAAAGAACATCAGCTTTGTGAAGCTATGTGGAGGGACAAGGAGAGACGGATTCGGACCGGTACAGAAATTTGGAGTAGAGCCGCTGCTCCTTCGCATCAAAAGGAGCCAGTTGAGGTGGTTCGGGCATCTGATTAGGATGCCTCATGGGCGCCTTCCTTTGGAGGTTTACCGGGCACGGCCAACTGGGAGGAGACCCCGGGGTAGACCCAGAACTCGCTGGAGGGACTACATGTCTAATCTGGCCTGGGAACGCCTCGGGATCCCCCAGGAGGAGCTGGAGGGCGTTGCTGGGGAGAGGGACGTCTGGAGTGCCCTACTTAGCTTGCTGCCACCGCGACCCGACCCCTGGGAAGCGGCTGAAGATGAGAGATGACGTGAGAGACAGAAATTGCAACTGTAGTTAATGCAGAACAGTTGCAACGCAACAGATACTACTTGACATCTGTAGTCGATGTCTTCGAGTTCCTTGCAGTAAACCAGCTGCCTTTTAGAGGTGACCGTGACGCTTTTGACAGTATCTGAAGATGGCTGTGGCTTATCCTTGTCCTTATTTGAATGTGCCCTATAAGGAAAGATCCTGTGTTGGCCAGGATAGCACAGTCCATTCCACACATTGCTAGATACACTAGCCGTGACCTTCAGAACAGTTTAATAGAACGTATGAGTACTTTGGTCACGGAACACGTTGTGAAAGAGGTGAGCGAGTCGTTTTATACGATAAAAGTGGATGGAACTCGAGACCCTACGGGAAGAGAGGATATGTTGTGCTTTTTGTGAATGAACTGTATGAGCCAAGTGAACGTCTTCTGACAATTGCCACAGCTGACCAGGGGGATGCAGCTACACCGACTGACCCTGTGGTGATACACAAACGAGGGCAGATTCACCAGGAGCTGCTGCTCCTTTAAGGAAGATGTTCATGTTTTCTACTGCCTAGCTGTTAGCTTGTTCCCGCGAGAGATTGTGCTGTATCGGTGTTGTTTTGTGCGGCGAGTGAACGGGATTAAGTCGACTCGATCTCTCCGGTAAACAAGGAGGGGTGCAAAACCTTCTCTAACAAAAAACTGCACCGAGACATACCATATGTCCACTGTTTCAATCACCAGCTGCACTTGGTGGTCACCCATGCTTTGGCAGCACAGCAAGCCTTGGTGGACTTTTTCCACTATGTGTAACATGCTCTGCAAATTCTGCAGAAAACCTACAGTGGCCATTCTCTGTAAGGGAGAGACATCGAAGCGCCTCTTAGATCAGCGCTGGACTGGTCATTTTGGCCCAGTCTCCATTATTCTAGGATCATCTGGTGACCTAGCCACACTGTTCCAATCAATCACCAGCACGGCAGCCTATGGAGCAGATGTGCAAGTTGAAGCAGCAGGTTTACTACAGGCCGTGTCTGTACCAAGCTTTAGGTTCATCGCTGAGATGGTGCACAAAATCCTGTCATATCTCGACCCCCCCCCCCCCCCGTAACATGATGCTACAGGCAGAGGATATGGATCTGTTAACAGGAATGCTACTTGTAAATTCAGCATGTACGTGTATTGGAAGAAAACCTGCGCTCTGAGACAGGGTTTGTGACACTCTTCCAGCACTGCAGGGATGCAACAGAGCCTGTGCCAAATAACAGACGACGCACACTAAACACACCCTTTGCTATTTATGTAGTTGAGGAAGGAATTATACACAAAGATCCCAACAACGAAACTGGGCTGCGCAGGATATATTTCGGTTGTGCTGATGCAGTCTGTGGGGAAATGAAGGAGCGTTCTGGGGAACGCAACTGTATGCTGCTGAAAGCTTCACTGGACCTTACTAATACACCCACCCATCGTTGATTAAGAACATGCAGTGGAGGCCGCTCTGATGGCCGAGCGGAATAAACCGCCGTTCTTGCAGTCCGCTCGCCGTTTAGCTGGGAGGTTCGCATCCCGGACTCGCCGTAATCGGTCACAGCCAGAGCGTCCACAGGGTGAGGCATTCATTAGGCCACCCTTACCCGAGGGATAGTGGGTGTAGGTCGGTGTAGTGTTCGGGGACTCGTCGTTCTCCAGCGACCCCTCTGGTCCAGCCGGGCGCCTGCAGCCAAGCAACCGAAAGCCTTCTCCCTACGCCTCCTTCGCGGCCTGAGGGTAACGCATGATGCGAGGCCTCAGCGTGTAAAAGAGCGAGAGCAGCCGACGTCAGTTCGAAGGAAGCTGGTGTTACGACAATCTCCTTCCTGTGGAAACGTGAGCCAGGGGAGTTATTCGACAAGAGTTCTGGCCATATGCCATTGGGTTAATTGGGTGGGATAAGGGGAAAAACTAGAAATAAATTTATATATATATATATATATAAAAGGACATGCCATGGCTCGCCAGTCCCTAAGTGAAGGACTCATCTCCACCTGACGGGGGTAAATGGACAATGAAAAAAGTTCTAAAACACTTCCAAAACCCTCTCGAAGCAAAGCCACGCGTGATGACGGCGCTAGAAAACGCCTTGACTTTTGGTGCAAGCACGGCGCTCCGTGAGAACTCGTTTCCCACACTTAAGAACCTTCTTCCAGGCCATCGTCTCAGCATGCTTCATCGACGGAAGGCCAATTTAATTAAGTTGGCATTTGAAAAGGACCTAATCCAAAAAAAAAAAAACTCGGGGAGGAGTGGAAGGCCAGCGTTTTGAGAAGATTTCCTTCTGCAGCACTTGGTCGCCTACCGCTCTGCAAACGCTGAGCAGGCTTGTATTTTACGCAGGCGAGGCCTTGTGCAGGCATTGTGTGGAAAAATGTGAGAGATACTGAAAATAAAACATGGCAAAAACTTCCAAAATGCATGAAAAAGGTAAGCCTATAGGCTACGGCCACGATTAAATGGTTTGAGTACATAGGGGCCTATGAAGCTCGTGCTAGGCTGCTTCTGGGACGCTTTCATAGAGCTCGAGGGGTCGGCCTCATCCTCCGGTTCTGCGCAGTGGTTGCTGTCCGTAGGCTCCGTTTCGGATTTATCTGATTCAATAACAGTGTGGAGTTAGAAAACAACGAGACAGGAGACGTGAGAGTAGACGTAGTCGAGGTAGTTTACTAGCTCCAACTTTGCATGTCATACGTTCGACAACGACACTGAACTGTGTACTGGAAGCGGAAGTGCATTATCTGACCCCTCACCTCTTCCCTTAAAGGTACACCGTCCTCTTAGGTGAATGTCTCTAGTTATATAGATGTGGGTCACCACAACAGATCAAATCTTAATACGTGGTCATGTGAAAGATAGTTCATGTTATGCAATGAGATTGATTTCATTTATGCCCCCCCCCCCCCGAAACAATGTAACGCCCGTCCGTGAATTTGTGTCTGGCGCCGGGCCTGAGTGACCGGGACGGCTTGGAAGAGTGGGGGGGTTGGCCGGGTACAATTGGGGAGAAAAAAGCGGGGGGGGGGGGATTCTCCCAGGGGGGGTCCCCCCCCCCCAAAAAAACATGAATTTGCGCCGCCATCTTCCAACACCGGGAGCAGTAAATCGAATGCAAATCAAATCAAAATTAAATGCAAGCCTACAAGTACTTTTCAAAGTTGTCCCTCTTGACGCTGGACAGTTTATTCCAGTGGTTGCACAATAAATGGCAACATTCAAATTAAGATAAATAGCCGTATCACAAAAATCAATCTATGATATAAAAAAAAAAGAGAAATAAAATAAGGTAGAATGTTGCATAGCAACCGCCTGGCACTATGCGCAGGCAGCCAGGAGGGCCTCTATCTTTGTAGGGCCGCTCTTTCGTATTGCCCTACTACTTGGTAACCGCTCTACGTTCGCGTCAGGGAAAACCTCGCCCCTTAGCTGTGGTCTAATCACAATGTACCACGGCCTGTCGTGAGCTATTGCTTAATTAGAATAGATTTTATTGAGTGTGTTTGTTAGAGTCCAAGTGTGTGTGTGTGTCTGTGTGTGTGCGCACACGAGGTGCCATTATTTCAATAAATCTAAAAACACTAATTAAAGACAAAATCGAATGTGTTGTTGTTCTGTCTGTGGGCGCAGCCCAGCCGTCTTCCTGTGTGAGTTTGGCAGCTTTCATGTGTTATATTACAGTAATCCCTGAGCAGTCCCGGGCAGGCAGGCTAAGATAGATCAATGTGTTGGCACCGGGGCGTTGTGAGTTAAATGTCCCAGTGCTATTGTGGGGGTGGGGGGTGGGGGGGGGGTGAACCACAATCTGATTATTCTGGGGGGTGGGGTTGCGACTCGAAAAGGATGAGAACCACCGGTTCAGATGATTGGGTTAAATTGGACTTGTTGCAGGGCCCTCGGGTGGCGTGGCGGTCTATTCCGTTGCCTACCGACACGGGCATCGCCGGTTCGAATCCCCGTGTTACGTCCGGCTTGGTCGGGCGTCCCTACAGACACAGTTGGCCTTCTCTGCGGGTGGGGAGCCGGATGTGGGTATGTGTCCTGGTTGCTGCACCAGCGCCTCCTCTGGTCGGTCAGGGCGCCTGTTCAGGGGGGAGGGGGAGTTTGGGGGAATAGCGTGATCCTCCCACGTGCTACATCCCCCCCCCCCGGTGAAACTCCTCACTGTCAGGTGAAAAGAAGCGGCTGGCGACTCCACATGTATGGGAGGAGGCATGTGGTAGTCTGCAGCCCTCCCCGGACCGGCAGAGGGGGCGGAGCAACGACCGGGACGGCTCGGAAGAGGGGGAGTAATTGGCCAAGTGCAATGGGGGAGAAAAGGGGGGGGGGTCCAAAAAATTGGACTTGTTGAAACATATCTGATGCTAACTCTGCAGATACCAGACGGCTTGCAGCTCCACCCCCCGGGGCCCCTACCGCCTCACGAGTCACATAACAGAATGGCAAGAATTGTGAAAATAACATGGGCTGCAAACCCCCCCCCCCCAAAAAATCCTTTAAGATGGGTTGCAGGACCATTTTGGCAATCAGCACAAATCTTTATAGTTTCTTATTATCCTCTCTTTCCAGAGCCTTAACCGTTTTTTTTATCCACGCCCCCCCCCCTCCTCCGAGCCCTTTTGATTCTATCATTTTTTACATATTTGTTATTGAAAATACAAACATCCTGAAGTGACGCGCCTCACCCAGATAAAAACAGAGCTCGGTGGGGGTCTTTGAACCGATCTCCCCATTGCCTTCATTTTATTTATTTATTTATTTATTTTCATGCCTAAAAATATGC
>NW_026611187.1:10000-35412 GCF_029633865.1 Lampris incognitus | reverse complement strand
GTATTTAGGCTCCGTCCTGGCCCATGACCACCCCGACATAGGTCGAAACGGCACGGTGTCCTACTCTATCCTGCCGTCGCACATCGGAGACGTCTCGGTGTACACCTACGTTTCGGTTAACCCCACAAACGGAGCCATATATGCCTCGCGGTCTTTCAATTATGAGCAGACCAAATTCTTTGAGTTCAAAGTTCAAGGTAAAGATTCAGGGTCTCCTCATATGGAGAGCACATCCACCGTCAGGGTCAGCGTCCTCGACGTCAACGACAATCTGCCCGTCATCATTTTACCGCTTCTGCAGAACGACACGGCTGAAATCCCGGTGCCCAGAAACGTGGGTATCGGCTACATCGTGGCCACCGTGAAGGCGGTGGACCACGACCACGGAGAGAGCGGCCACCTGACATACGAGATCTCAGAGGGGAACGACGACCACTTGTTCGAGATGGACCCGGTGGCGGGGGAGGTCAGAACTGCCCACGCGCTGTGGGAGGAAGTGGCCCCGATGGTCGAGTTGGTGGTGAAGGTAACCGATCATGGCAAGCCCCCGTTGTCAGCTGTGGCCAAACTAATCATTAAGGCCAACATGGAGGCAATGGCAGGGGGAGGTTCAAGCGCCAGTGGGGAGCAGCAGCCCTGGGATGTATCCCTGCCCCTTATAGTTACCCTCTGCATTATCTCTGTCATGCTCTTAGCAGTCATGACCGCCATCGCTGTCAAGTCCAAGCATCAAGATAAGGAGACGGGGAATTATAACTGCCGCATGGCTGAGTATTCCAATCCTCCGGTGGGGAAGGGCAAAAAGAAAAGGATCAACAAGAGTGACATCATGCTGGTGCAGAGTGAGATGGAGGAGAGAGATTCAGCAAGCCGCATGAATGTGGTGAGCAGCCCATCACTCATCACCTCCCCAATCTGTTTTGACTACCAGAGCCCCCCTGCCCCTCACGCTGCCCAGGTCAGAGGTCATGTACCTCAAAACCACACCAAACAGCCTGACGGTCCCCAGGGCGGCCTGCCACTCCAGCTTTGCCGGGCTTAGCACCGACACTCCAGTGAACAGGATGTCAGTAATACAGGTAAGGAGCATGCTTCACGATAACGCTGTCTGTCCTCTAGTCCCTTATCTGCACTCTTCTGTTTTCTATAAGTAGCTGTCAAAAGAGGGGGAAAGTATTTTTTTTTTCTTAAAAAAAGGAAAAAAAAATGTCGTCATTAAGGACACTTGCTTTTCTGATTATGCAAAACCTTCTCCTCCTTCCTCCTCCTGTGCAGAAAAAGTTCATGTGACTGTTTTCATCAGAAGCAACAGTATACTCGGCACAGATAACGTCGTATGTCGCCCAAGTGTGGTAATAGGTTGTCTTACAAAAGGCATTGTCCGTAGATCATCATTATTTTTATATGCATTGGTTGCACATAGAATCAACCCCGTTATGCATCCCCCCCCCTCCCCCCCATTGAAGCCGTACAGGTGGTCTGCATAATAAGAAAGTTCTTTCAGTTTGACTCGCACAAACAGTGTTATGTCTTGAACAAGGCTGCTTTGCCCCTGCCAGTTCCACCACTACCGAGTGGAAACAAAACCCTGCCTGAAACGTGCGGATTGGACAGGTGTTTGAGCAGCTTGTCCGATCACATTACCAAAACCGGTGTGTGCCAGATAGCAAGATGCACACAGCATAACCTTACAATCACATTCCTTGCCCTCCACAAACACGGGCAAGATACCCATCCAGCTCCAAGGTTGGCAAGAAAAGCCCATTACTGGGGTCCGGTCCTCCCTCGCAGTGATGGCACTGTCCTTAATACAGGCCAGCTAGCATATCAAATGAACAAAGATGGCTTTTGGAGTTATTAAGGCGCAGCAGGATCCTCTGTTGTAAATGATGTAAATATCTAGGATAGTCTCAGAGACGGTCCCATTTGGAGATGAAAACGCGGATGACAAGGCTTGGCATTGTCACCAGTTGCTAGGGCATGTGGGTGTGATCAGCACAAACACATTATTCTCAAGAAAAGGGGGGGGGGGGCAAAAAAGATGCAGATGACAGTGGCTATCGCATTACTGCTTCGCCTTGCCAAGGAAGCACATATGGTCATGATGGGGATTTGTTCTTATCACGCCACCAATAGTGCCAGGTGTCCTCTGAATGAAATATATTTTATCAATGTGTCTCATTTTTTTTTATAGTGGTCAGAGTCCAACGAGCCCACAACAATGCTTCTCTAGTGTCAGTCACGTGATACTTGGGCTTTTGTGGAAACATGCAGAAAATTTTTTTTGGTGCTGGCCAATGGGCAATATGTTTTTTTCTCCTCTCATTTTCAGACGGATAATTTTCCCTCAGAGCCCAATTATGTTGGCAGCAGGCAGCCATTTGTTCAAAGGTAAGAGCTGTAACCAATAGCTTCCTGACCACTGCATTTACATTCATCTTTCTATCAAGAAACCCGGCCGTGCCCGGTGAATAGAGGCACTCCCACGGAGGCACCGGCGGGTTGATTTTTTTTTCTTCTTCTTCTCCATCTTCTGTTTTTTTTGTTGTTGCTGCAGCTCAACATTTAAGGATGCAGAACGAGCAAGCCTCCGAGACAGTGGCCATGGTGATAGTGACCAGGCTGATAGTGACCAGGATACTAATAAAGGCTCACACTGCGACACGTCTGCCAGGGAGGCCCTCAAGATGAAAGCGACAGCAGTTAATGGCCAGCCTCTCGAGCAGGGTGAGTGGACGCACCCTCTGCCTGACATCTTGAAGATGCCTAACTGACTCTTGTAAAAAAAAAATATATATATATAGATAAATAAAAAAAGACCTTGTTCATATTTTACCCCCGTCGAACCACGGTGCATCCAGAATGCATGAATATGCCATGCACCAGATCCGTCTCGGCTACCCACGACCACGAGGTGTGGTCCTTGGTGCGGTGCAGAGCGATCCCAACGTTCAGCTCTCCGAGGCGGCTGCGGCAGGTGGCGTGGCCCCGGCTCCCGGCGTCACTTCCCGGCCCCGTTGCGGAAGCGCCGAGCCGGGGTTGCCGGAGTGGAAAGTAGGCGGCAGTTTAGGCGGGTGAAAAGGGCGCGTCGTCTGACGGGAAACGCACTCGAACACCCTCCGTCTCGCTGTAGCCGTCAAACGAACTCGTGCGCGTGGCAAAGTCTTCCGCCGCCTCTTGTCTCTTTTGATCACGTCATTATTTGAACACGAACCCAAACCCGCGTGCCGGCTCTCCAATAACACGAGAGAGAGAGCGACGAGAGCGCGTGTCAGCCGCTCGCGGTGCAAAGAAAAGAAGAAGAAGAAGAAGAAGAAGAAGGAGGAAGACAGGTATTTTTTGGGGGAAAACATGACAAGCGTTTCCCCGCCTGTTCCTCCGAAACCTTCTCCTCTGTTTAGCAGCGGCTTTTGCTGCTGTTAAGGAGCGTTTTGAAAGCGATTGTGATTTTACTGTGTGGGGGGAGGAGGGGGGGAGGGGAGGGGAGGGCAAAAATAGAAATATCCCGAGCGTCTTAGTTTCGGAGATCTGAAAACGCGTCCCGCTGACTATTTGTGATCAGATTTCGTTAGCCCGAAGACGATTTCGTTGCCGTTGCGTCACTTCCGCTACAAGGTCGACGGCCTCAGTCGAGCGCCGGCTTTGCCGACTAGCTGTGAAAGCAATAGCTAATGTTTGAAGGTGTTTCAAGCGCTAATGTACACGTACGGACTGTTCCAACTGTTGAGACTTACAGGACCGAGTCTTCTGCCCAGATGGAGATGAGGCGTCTCTCGTCTCACCTGTACTCCAACCACCTACACTCCTCTCCCTCCGCTTTTTCAAAAGTTGGCGCGCCGTTACCAGTAAAACCGCCACATCCTGCGTTGATGACGTATTTTCCTGTTACGTCCTTGTCGGGGGGGGACGCATCAGGACGCCTGATCAGATACCGATTCTGGTGCGCGGAGTTCCCAAATACACGGAATGCTCTCAGGAATCCGCAGTCGTCCCTCCTGCCACGGAAACAACAAGTCCTCCAACCCAAACCACCATCCTCCGTCACACTGGTTACGCTTTTTGGGCGGTCGGGTCACGAGTGGTTTACGCGCGTGCCTGTCGCGCGCCTCCAAACGCGTCCCGCTGACTATTTGTGATCAGATTTCGTTAGTCCGAAGAAGACGACGATTTCGTTGCGTCACTTCCGCTACAAGGTCGACGGGCCTCAGTCGAGCGCCGGCTTTGCCGACTAGCTGTGAAAGCAATAGCTAATGTTTGAAGGTGTTTCAAGCGCTAATGTACATGTACGGACTGTTCCAACTGTTGAGACTTACAGGACCGAGTCTTCTGCCCAGATGGAGATGAGGCGTCTCGTCTCGCCTGTACTCCAACCACCTACGCTCTCCTCTCCCTCCGCTTTTTCAAAAGTTGGCGCGCCGTTACCAGTAAAACCGCCACATCCTGCGTTGATGACGTATTTCCTGTTACGTCCTTGTCGGGGGGACGCATCAGGACGCCGGATCAGATACCGGAAGGGTGTATTTTCTACGCTCGGTTATTCTGGTGTGCGCAGTTCCAAATACACGACATTGCCACGGAAACAACAAGTCCTCCAACCCAAACCACCAGGGTGACGGAGGACCGTTTGTTTACGCTTTTTGGGCGGTCGGGTCACGAGTGGTTTACGCGCGTGCCTGTCGCGCGCCTCCAAACGCGGCGGCAGGAGATATGCCGCAGATACGTTTCGCCTCTGTGCGTTGTGGGTTTTTAAAACAGTTTGAGAACAACAGAATGTGTAGTCAGTGTGTTTTTGTGTTGTTTCACCGTCTAGTATAGTAGCTAAGATTGCTATCGGCAGTGTGTTTCCCTATGAATAACGTAAAAAGAGCTAACTTAACGTTAGCCAAAGTTAGCAAGTCAGCTAGCGTGGGCATTATAACCGCTATGTGATCCCAGATAGCAGACACATTTGGGCATAATCTGGGGCACTTTTGGTACTTATGGCTCAGATATGGTGCTGGCAACTGTTGTGTGGGCCAGACATGGCCCAAATGTAATGAACCGTGCTTGAGTTGGGTTACAGCACATACTTTGTGGGCCAGATGTGGCCCAAATGTGGCCCAAGTGTGGCTGCGTTTAGGCAGCCACACTCACCCTGAGCCAACGCCGCCATTCAAGGCCAAATGTGGGCCGTAAGATAACTGCAGATGTGGGCCACATTTGGGCCAAAGGTTCTTGGCTGTCTGGGATTAAACTTTGCCTTTCTTAATATTCGTTCTCACAATAGCTGATGGAAGGAGATCGCTTATTGTTACAGGGAAAGTCACGTATTATAATTACGGAGGACCGCGAGGAAGTAGCTTAAAATGTAACCGTAGGTGGTAATAAGCTGCTTGTACGAACCACCTATGGGGTCGGTTTTTTTGGTGGAGGACGGTCTCCACGGAAAAGTTAACGGGGGGTTCGAGTGAAGTGGCGTTGTCTTTCATTTCCCCCGCATGGGACACAGCAGCATCTTGAAATGGAATGACTCTGGTCATTGGGTCCTGATGCAGCACTTTTCCACATCATTTACATCGCCATGAACTGTTCTTTAGTGGCGTGCACAGGAGGTCAGAGACAGGAACACACCGGTGTGGTTGCCAAGAGGGAAGTGTGAATCTCTCTCTCTCTCTCTTTCTCGCTCTGTCACACCCTCTCTCTCTCTCTCTCTCTCTCTCTCTCTCTCTCTCTCTCTCTCTCTCTCCCTCACACTCTCTCTCTCTCTCTCTCTCTCTCTCTCTCCCTCACACTCTCTCTCTCTCTCTCTCTCTCTCTCTCTCTCTCTCTCTCTCTCTCTCTCTCCCTCACACTCACTCTCTCACTTTCCCTGTGTGTGTGTGTGTGTGTGTGTGTGTGTGTGTGTGTGTGTGTGTGTGTGTGTGTGTGTGTGTGTGTGTGTGTGGTGCCAGAGACTCACAGCCGACCACACTCGCTCTGTGGGAGGTGTAAACTCAATCACAGTTTTTTTTCTTTTCTTCTTTCTTTCAAGCACATTTCAGAATCTGATTCTTCAGTCCCGGTTCAAAGGCCAATCAGACGGAGAGATATTGAGAGAGATGTCTCATACACGCAGGGCAGAATTTACACACAGCGCTGATGCTCGCTTGACTGGAATGTCAGTTAATTTATATGCCTGCATTTGTAAGATAAGAGAAATGCAAAGAACTGGGGCATTGCATGTAATATTAATGGGTTTTGCTAATGCCTCCACCGCTCCATCCTCCTTGCACGTGAGAATTGTTGTTAAAAAGCAAAACTAATGGTCAGATTAAATGGACGCCTCTCGGGGGTTGGCATGCATCACGTTGGTAGGTGCCACTGTCTGCTAAGTGCAAGATGGAAGATCTGCATTATGTATTTTTGTTGTAGACTTAATCACACTAAAACACCACCCAACCACCCACATTATGCTCTCTCTCTCTCGTCCTCTATGGCTGTCTCACATGCCGTCTCGCTCTCTGTCACAATCTCTCTCTCTCTCCCACACATACGCATGCTTGCTCACTTACCTGTTTGCAGTTAACACGTTTATTTTACAGCAAAGTCACTGTTTTGCAGCAGTTTTGACTTTAAATAAATAAATAAACAAACAAACAAACAAAAAATCCATTATCTAAATGGAGCGGTCATGGAGTCATACTTCCAAATACCTCTACAAAAAAAGGGCTTGTGGGTTAAGTGCTGCAGCTTTTTTATTTTGTCACCTTTATTATATCCCCCAGTTTCCCCGTTGCTTTGATACAGGTAATTTATGCACCTGTGAAGCTCTCCCCTATCATACCCTCTGAATATTTATCCTCTCGCAGAGACGGCAGACGCACACTGGGCATGTTGCTAGGCTTCCTGCGCTTCTATTTATAATGACCAGGCAGGTTCTTTATTTTTGAGAGCGTGTCATTGTTCCGTATCGAGTCGCTCGTAGGGCAACGGCTAGTTTATCAATTAGAGACGGCGCCTTTACGTTGCTGCCAGCATGCACTGCTGCGAGGGGTGCACCGGTGTCACGCTTTCACTGCCGATACGAGATCCTTCGGTGTTGGCCGATACCGAGTATTGAGCCGACCCGTTAGTTTTGCTGGTCAGTGGAGGCTTTGACCGTTCATTTAGGGTCAGTGGGCGAAAATAAGTGAGATGGGGGGGGCGTCTGGGTTGCATGGCGGTCTATTCCGTTGCCTACCAACACGGGGATCGCCAGTTCGAATCCCCGTGTTGCCTCCGGCTTGGTCGGGCGTCCCTACATACACAACTGGCTGTGTCTGCGGGTGGGAGGCCGGATGTGGGTATGTGCCCTGGTCGCTGCACTAGCACCTCCTCTGGTTGGTGGGGGCGCCTGTTCGGGGGGGGCGACTGGGGGGGAATAGCGTGATCCTCCCACGCGCTACGTCCTCCCTGGCGAAACTCCTCACTGTCAGGTGAAAAGAAGCGGCTGGCGACTCCACATGTATGGGAGGAGGCATGTGGTGGTCTGCAGCCCTCCCCGGATCGGCAGAGGGGGCGGAGCAGCGACCTAGACGGCTCGGAAGACAGGGGTAATCGGACGGGTACAACTGGGGAGAAAAAGGGGGGAAATCCAAAAAAATAAGTGAGAAAAATAAGTCAAGTTTGTTTCCACCTTTGAAGGAATACAGGCTTCCGTGCACCAAATAATACAGTAAATCAAGCCATTTTGCTTTTATTGACGACACGGTGTTGAATTTTAGTATCATACTGATACCAATACTCCATTTCAGCCTTCTCCATATTGGCCTGATATCTAGTATTCATATTGCTATGTCCCCAAACTGAACTATATATAAAGCCTTTGCGCTAAGCTGTACTGTCAGAGCTACTGGAAATGATTGGTGCGGCTGGGAAAGGTTACTTCACCTTATTACTTTTAGAGCAGATCATTGTTTTTATATATGACCACACACTGGCCGCTTCCTTTCTTGTGAGCTGCGCATTATAAGCAAACATGACCATTAAGGCGGTGCGGTGGTTTAGCGCAGTCGCCTCACAGCAAGAAGGTCCCGGGTCCGAGCCCCGGGGTAGTCCAACCTTGGGGGTCGTCCCGGGTCGTCCTCTGTGTGGAGTTTGCATGTTCTCCCCGTGTCTGTGTGGGTTTCCTCCGGGGGCTCCGGTTTCCTCCCACAGTCCAAAGACATGTAGGTCAGGTGAATCGGCCGTACTACATTGCCCCTCGGTATGAATGTGTGTGTGTGTGTGCGTGTGTGTGTGTGTGTGTGTGTGTGTGTGTGTGTGTGATGGCCTGGCGGCCTGTCCAGGGTGTCTCCCCACCTGCCGCCCAATGACTGCTGGGATAGGCTCCTGCATCACCGTGACCCTGAGAGCAGGATAAGCGGTTTGGATAATGGATGGATGGATGGATGGATGGATGGATGGATGGATGGATGGATGGATGGATGACCATTATGGTTCCGGTGTTCGCAGCTTCTGCGCGTGCACGTGTCTTTCTCCGCGGTCGGGCTTTTGAATGGCGCACACTCAAGATTTGGCAGCATCAAATTAAGATGAAAAGGAAAATGTTTTGCCCCTTCAAGGCCTTCAGAACAAAACAGTGTGCTTATCTGGGGGAGGGGAGGGGGGCGCCCAGAAATATCCCACGTATTATTTCAAGTTGTATAGCCAGAATAGCACAACGACGACGACAACGACGCAACAAAAAAAGGAATAAAAACACCACACTGTGTTTACGCCGCACCTTCTAAACACGTACGTCTCCTTATATCAGCGTCATCTGCTCGCCTCTCCACGGCGGCGGCGGCGATAGTTATCTCGGGAATGAATTCAACGTTTTCTCTCTCGCGCCCTGTTGCATATTGTTACGGCCTTGTGTCTCTGCGCTTAAAAAACAAACACAAAAAAACAAACACAAACAACACCTTTTCTGTGTGACAGTAGAAGAGAAGACAGACAAAAACAAATGCAGCGGACACAAAGCCGTAATCTGCAGCCGAGACGCTTCAAAGCGCCCAAGTGCAGCACGCCGGGATCCGTGTTGCAGTTTTGCCAAATCAAAGACGCTGTTTTGCTCCCCCCCCCCCCACCCCCCCTACCTCCCCCCCCGTCTGATGTAAAATGCATTCTGAACTCGTACACATATACATTCTCTTGATCTCTCCAGCCTGGCAGAGATGGGACGTGAGAGGGGTTTGCAGCGGGCCTGCAGCGACAAGGGGGGAGCGCTCGCAACAGCGGCGTGTTGTCAAATCACAAAGCGGTGCTGCGCAGGGAACGTCACAGGACGCGGCGCGAGACGGCAAATGGCGTCACGGCACGAGGGCGACTCTTCAGTTGAGGGAGTTTTTCTGTACCCCGGCGTAGATTTTCAAGGAAAAAAAAACTTTTTTTTTTAGAAAAAACAATTATTGTATTTGTTAGTTAGGTTGTGTTAGCGATGACACCAGTTTTGTGTCTCCATGATGACATTTTAATACTTTTTCAGGAGGTTTAAAATTAAGATGTGCCAGAAGTTCACTGTTTTGGGCTGGTCCCCAACCCAGACCTTTTAACTTCCCCTCCATGATAAAGTAATAAAAATGGGTAAATTCATTAAAGCTTTACTTTGCATTTTCTCATAATAATTAAAAAAGACATATTTCAAATCCATATGGTTTATATATGTGCAATTTGCACATTTTTATAGTTAAATACCGCTGTCCCTCATACACCTGTCACTACCGTCACACCGAACAACGGTTTTTCAAACAACAACGTGGTTGCCATGGAAACGAGAAGTGCCAGAGGCGCGTGAGCGGTCATGGCAGAAGCAGGACTATGTTCATGTCCACAGATGTAAGTAATGTGAGGATTTGTGTGTCCTGATCTGACGGGGTGGTTATTAGGCGTCATTACCAAAAGAGTTACTGAGTATTTTAATTCAGAAATAAGAAATTTCCCTTTATTCGCGTACATTCATTGTACATTGTATGCTGGCTAACAAGTCTAAGACCTGGCCAAGTTTTTCTCCGAAAAGTGAAAATTGTCATGACCATCACGTGTCATCACCATCACGTGTCATGACCATCACGTGTCATGACCGTCACGTGTCATCACCGTCACGTGTCATCACCGTCACGTGTCATCACCATCACGTGTCATTACGTCACATTTTATGTTACAACATTGAAAAAAAGCATCATGACATCAAACTTATTTGGTAGGACGATCAAAGCTACGCTGCCATATTTTTTCCAGACCGCTTAATAGAGCTTTTGAAAAAGAAAACAACCAAACAGATTTTAAAGATATTAATTTTTTTCAGAATTTCAAAACCTGAAAGTGCCCAAATTGAAGAATCGCCCACGAATGACGTTCACGCTCCAAAAGCTATGCCGAAAATTGCACGACAGTTTTGTTTCGCGTCCGTTCGTGAAGTCGAAAGGACAATAGCAGCTTAGGAATCCTGTCCTTTGTCTCAAAGCGCATCGGGAACTAGATCGCTCTAGTCTGAAAGCCTCCCTCTGAAAGTGCAATTAAGCTTTTCAACGATATTAACATAAAGCCCGCAAAGTCCATTCATAGTTAATTCAGGACAGTCTTCTAAACTTGAGTACGAAGGTTTGCCGTGGTCATATTTGACGACCTTTGGGAACATTCTTGAAGGCTTTAATAGCCGCCTAGACCATGAGGGAGTTCATGGCAGGGTCCTGAAAGATGAGGAGCTAAAGAACGTGTTCTTGACCGTAGAACTCCGCCACGCCACTGCTGTCGGACACTGTGCCCTGTGACGGCCTGGCGGCCTGTCCAGGGTGTCTCCCCGCCTGCCGCGCAATGACTGCTGGGATAGGCTCCAGCATCCCCGCGACCCTGAGAGCAGGAGAAGCGGTTCGGATAATGGATGGATGGATGCTGAACAAGGGCAAAATGGTGGCGCAGTGGTCAGCGCAGATGCCTCACAGCAAATAGGCCCTGGGTTCAAACCCCGGGTAGTCCAACCTTGGCGGGGGTCATCCCGGGTCGTCCTGTGTGTGGAGTTTGCGTGTTCTCCCCGTGTCTGCGTGGGTTTCCTCCCACAGTCCAAAGACATGTAGGTCAGGTGACTCGGCCATACTAAATTGCCCCTAGGTATGAATGTGTGTGTGTGTGTGTGGGCCCTGTGAGGGACTGGCGGCCTGTCCAGGGTGTCTCCCCGCCTGCCGCCCAGTGACTGCTGGGATAGGCTTCAGCGTCCCCGTGGACCCGGTTGCGGACGAGCGGCTTGGATAATGAATGAATGAATGAATGAATGGTCTCACAAGTCTGGTCTGGTTCTATGAAGTTAGACCAGAAATCCTTCCCGGAGGCTGATCAATTTGTAAACGTTGAGTTTCTTATTATATAAAGACATCATCTCACAGCACAGGGGAACAGTAGCCGCCCAGTGTTCACAGAGACGCCACGGCTCTGATGACTAGCTAGCATGCGCCGGTTAGCATCGGCGCGTGGTGTTTGCTATCCGCATTAGGGATCGGCAAACATAAGCTTGACATGAGCTGAAAAAAAAAACAACGCCCGCTTCTTGTCATGTCTTTTACAGATGCATTGGGGGGGGGGGGTGTTGCGTTGAGCTGTTGCTCACGGTTGTGTTGTAAATAATTTGTGCGACGCGACTTGCTGGTTTTTCCGCAAACGGGGACGACGCCGCAACTCCGCCGCGTTTGAACTCCCGCGCGCGATATTATGAACCCTACATAGGCCTCGCCAAAATCCCGTTTCTGGCTTTGTCACGTGTGCGCCACCGTAGCAACGCGAAAATATGTTGTTATGGGGTTAGCGCTCATCAAGGAAACGCTGTACACCCACAATTTAACCTGTCTAAGTTATCCACAATCAACATTAACGTTTTTAACTCAATCTTTGCTTGCTCCACGTTTGAGCATAGGATACTGATCAGCTTTCTTAAATGTGAGAAAGTCTATTTATTAGATATATGTTCATTTTCAGACAACTAACGTTACTTACCTCCGTTCTGTTGTTGACAGCCAGCAGTCCAAAATTACAAAAGCAGCCAGCTGTCCAAAATTGCGAAAAATACAAAATTACAAAATTGAAGGTAGCTAACGTTAGCTTTGCTTCGCACCGAGTTGATAGTTGATTGTTTCCTTAGCAACGCAGCGGAAATCCGGCGTCCGTTCGCGAGATTTGGGACAGGGTACGGGATTTTGGCGAGGGCTATGTAGGGTTCATAATATCGCCTCCCGCGCGGGGCTGCGCGAAACGGGCTCCTCGTTCTTATTTCACCCCGAGAAGTCGTTTATTATGCATCGCTGGAGTTCCTCTGCTGAAAGATACAGTAATGTTAGGGGGGGCTTCTATCGTGTCGGGTTGTGTCTCGCTCCTGTCTCCGGTTGGATAATACTGTGGTTTGTCTCTCACTTGGCTTCTTCTTCTTCTCTCCCCCCCCCCACCCCACCCCACCCCCCCACCCCCTTGTTCAATGACGGCCCGCTAACAAAGTCACTACTGTTTTTGTAGGGCAAGACAAATCAGCCCACTGCACCGATGAATGCCGCGCGCTGGGACACTCTGACAGATGCTGGATGCCACAGTTACGGATAGGAAGCCAAGCGGACAGCGCCGATAATCGCACCAACCTTTTCATCCCTGTAGGCATGGAGGCCATGGTGGAGACGGAGATTTACGGCACCGTCAGCCGCGGCAGCAGGAAAACCCTCAGCACCTTCGGCAAGGAGCAGCGGGACGGCACCATCCTCGTGGCCAACGTCAAGCCCTACTTCAAGTCGCAGCGCGCGCTCAGCCCGCCCCTGCAGGAGACCCCGTCCGCGTCCGGCAGCCCCACCAAGGCGCGCCCGCCGCCCGACCGGCCCGACCCGGGGTCCAAAGAGGAAGACGACGAGAGGGAGGCGGGTCCGGACAGCTGCGCCTACGGTCCCCCGGACGGCCAGTGTTCCCCGCCGCACACGGAGCTGGAGGAGGCCCCTTACCTGGCCTGCGAGCTCAGGCCCAAGTCCCTGCCCGGCGGCCTCCTCCACCGCTCCGTCATCAGCCAGGAGTGCGGGGGGTCGGCGTGCGTTGGCGACCCGCGGGACTCTGGGAACTGACGGGGGGGGGGGGGCCAGCCGGTCCCTCAAATAACCTGCCGGGGTGGGGGGGTGGGGGTGGGGGGTGGGGTGTGCGGTAACAATATCTCAGATAGACGGACGACCGGGAGGCGATAGTTATTTTGACCGACACACAAGGTCACAGACACGCATTGTATAACCAAAAACCATTCCGCTCTGTGTGTTTTATGTTTGTTCGTTTGTTCCTTTTTTTGTTTGTTTGTTTGTTTGTTTGGTTTTTTTTCCCGAGTTTGTGGCTTGTTGTGTTAAGGTGAAATCAGTGTGTCCTTGACTGCTGTGAGGGTATGGGGGGAGAAAACCGTGGCTTACCTGACTTCCAAGTGTTTCTCATGGTGTGCTGTACCTGTCAGTTTAGATGTCTGTGTTTTACACATCTCAAGCGCCGACTTGTGAGGCTGTCGAATGAACCGCTGCTGTTGAGCTTTCCCAGTCCTGTCTGCTTTCGTGCGGTGCTGCTTTCTGTCTCCACTTAAGTGTATACGAAAACATCCCTTTGAATATTGCAGACAACTGGAATACATATCAGTGACGTTAAATACAAAAAGTGAAGTGTCTTACGAACTTATTAATGGTGGTGCCACAGGGAACGTCCCTTTTCATAAAAAACCATTTGAGGTTCCCCCCAGAAAAAAACAAGTTTTTTAAGAATGTATTTGTAATTTGATCGTTGTCCTTCTACGCGGTTTGTGTGTGAATAAGCTGAGCTTACACGTGAATGTGGGCTTAATGTACTCGTTGTGTATTTTATTAAATTTGTATACATGTCCCCCCCCCGAATGCATGGCACGCAGTTATTTGGGATGAGTGGTGATTGTGCAGCGCCCCAAGATTTTTGGGTCTAAGGTTTCCGTGTCTTTCCACAGGGTGCACTGTCAATCATGGCGGGTTAAGTTCATTACCCTGCTGCGTTCGGTGTTCCCTGTGGAGCAAGAGGTTTGCCGTGAGGGCGGTGTGAACCAGAGGGGGTTGGGGGAGGGGGTAGTACTGGGGGAGGGGGTAGTACTGGGGGAAAAAAAAATGCAGACGTCACTGTTTTACATTGGTGGTGCAGCAGTTACCACGGTCGCCTCGCATCAAGAAGGCCCCGGGTTCGAGCCCCGGGGTAGTCCAACCTTGAGGGTCGTCCTCTGTGTGGAGTTGGCATGTTCGCCCCGTGTCTGTGTGGGTTTCCTCCGGGGGCTCCGGTTTCCTCCCACAGTCCGGAGACATGTAGGTCAGGTGACTCGGCCATACTAAATTGTCCCTAGGTGTGAATGTGTGTGTGGTCCCTGTGATGGCCTGGAGGCCTGTCCAGCCTGTCTCCCCGCCTGCCGCCCAATGACTGCTGGTCTAGGCTCCATCATCCCCGCGACCCTGAGAGCAGGATACGTGGTCTGGATAATGGATGGATGGAAGGCTAAGTTCCATAATTGGTCAGAAAGCCACACCACCAAGTTGGCAAACATATTTCAATTAAAGCAAATTTACGACGGCGCACTAAAATTCGCACCCATTAACGGCGCACAAATAAAAACGGGGCAGCGTGAAGTCTGAAACCCAACAGAAGAGCGTATCGACCTCATCTGCTCGGTGTTTTTTAAGTATGTCAGGACCATATGGTCGATGAAAGCCTTGCTTCTGCTGCTACACCAGGTTTTTATTTATAAACTGCAGTCAGTTAAAATTTGAATTTGTCAGATGGATGACTAGACATTAATGAAACATACTTTGCAGCAACAATTCCAAATAAAAGGAAGGTCCCAACCAGCGGAAAGTCACAGCCGCATTCAAGAACTCCATCTTGCTTTCTTTCTTTTCTTTTTTTTTGCTATGAAATTTGAAATTAGACAAGATTAGATGAAACTTTAATGATCCCCATGGGGGAAATTGGGTCATGGCATTAGCCCAGAAGAGGATATAGATAACAGTAGAACAAACAGCGCTCCGGAGATAATGTGACGAGTAATTAGAACAAAAGAGCATTGGATAGTACAACAAATAAATTAAGTTACAGCATTTTTGTTGACAAACGTACCGATTAACATGTTTTGTAGTCTACCCGTCAGCAACGTACAGCGAGGAGCGAGCAGGGTCTGCAGAAAGGTGCATTGCTGTCTCTTAGATGTGTAAGGCAGATAATGCAAGCGGGGGTGTAGCGCAAAATTCTGGGCCCTGTACATAAACAGTCTCTGTGGGCCCCTTTAGCTATCTTGCACACCTTTCTTTTGGAAGAAATTACTCAACAGTTGTTTTCCCTCATTTGGCCTTCCCTCCCTTCCCTCCCTTCGCTCCCTTTCCTTTTTTTCCTTTCTTTTGTGGAACCTAGAGTTTGCTTTCTTTGGGAAAGACAGGACTGTGCTTGCGCTTGTATCAGCAGTCACTCGCCACAGGACTAGATGAGCTGCATTGAGAGACGCTCGTGAGGGGCGGACAAAACCATTTTGCACCTTTTGTAAGGGGCGAGAGGGGTCTCAGAGAGGGGCGAGAGGGGCCTCAGAGAGCCTCCGCTATTCTCTTTTAAGTCCCTCAACCGATGTATTGAGCCAAATTGAACTGAAGTTATGACACCAACTAGTTAGAAATAAAAATGTGCAAACCAAAACAAATTTAATCATTCCAGGCTTCCCGCGCCCCCCCCCCCTCCTCCTTTCTGGGCCCTAGTAGCCCCCCTCCCTCCCCCCGCTGAATGCAAGCGTGCATTCCTTGCTGTTACAGATGGAGGTTGTACTGTGTGTGCAAAGAGGTGGCCTGCAAATGTGCACCGTGAGCCGGGCACATCATCAGGTTCAACAGGGATGAATGTATGGAGAAAAGGTCACCGACCGCAGCAGTCCTTCACCGCTCTTATCAATCTACCGGTTAATCTCTTCCCAAACAGCCCCTGTTATTTACCAGGGACAGTCAGGAGCACGGACTTTTCATGTTGATATGGAGGGGGGGGGGGACCGGACCCGTACCCATTCAATATTGTCATGGGAAGAATGGATATTGCACCTTGCTACATAACTTTGTTGTCTAAATTAACGATAACGAGAATCTGTAACCGGTTACTTTCTTGCCCGGCGCGGGATTCGATACTGGGTGTACCGCACCACAAGGCGACGTCACTAACCGCTCGGCTAAAGGGTCAGACTCGTTAGCTAGGGGCTAACGTGTCTTATTAGTGGTTTACACTAACTAGCTATCTTCCACCCGGTAACGTTGCTGGCTAGTTGTTTGAATGCTGCGAGGCAAGCTAACTATCGGTAGCGTCCGGTAACGTTACCGGTAGCTAGTTAGTTATGTTTGTCCAACCGTAGCTCTGGCCATGCAATATTTTCATTCAAATAACTAACTAGCTATCAAACGTTAGCTACCGGTAGCTATTATTAGCTAACAATGCTAACGTCGGGACTACTGGACCAGTGGTCAGCTAGCCTAACGTTAGCTAGCTACCTATCACTCCCGCACTTTTGCCCACCTCTCTAATACTGAGATCCCCCATTGACCAAATCCCACTTTAACCCCTGGGTGTACCGCACCACAAGGCGACATCACTAACCGCTCGGCTAAAGGGTCAGACCCGTTAGCTAGGGACTAACGTGTCTTATTAGTGGTTTACACTAACATTTCTATTATTTGAGTATTATTTGAAACTAGTTTTGATTTGACATTATATCTTACATATTGTGTAACGACCACGGATAACTCGACTCGCTAGCCCCTAGCTAACGGGTCGGACCCTTTAGTCGACTCTTCAGTGCAGTCGCCCCTGATGTGGCGCAGGCGACTCGGATTCGCGTCCCGGCTGCGGCGGTTCCCGGCTGTCCCCCGAATTCGCTATAATATTATAGCTTATAGAAAGCAAGCTATCTATCTATCTATCTATCTATGTAAACTACTAGTAAGACACGTTAGCCCCTAGCTGACGGGTCTGACCCTTTAGCCGAGCGGATAGTGATGTCGCCTTGTGGTGCAGTACACTGTATCGAATCCCGCACCGGACAAGAAAATAACCGGTTACATATATATAGATATATCTATACTAGAAGAACCCCGCTACAATGTAGCGGTTTGGTTATCCACCCGTCTAAATCTCCCTCCTCTTCATCCTGCCAGCTAACCGCCTTCCCCCTGCCCCTAAACACCCCCCCACTACAACTCTCTCCCCCCCAAATACTCAGAATCATCTGAAATGCCCAGAAAAGTGGTTTTTAGCCATTTTTAGAAAATGCATATTTTGCATAATTATGCATAATTATTTTAATTTTCTGCTATTTTTCTGGTCCTCTCTGGAACAACACCTACCACCTCCAAAACAAATGAGGATCATAAGTGCATTTTTGCAAAAATGCATATTATTTTGCATAATGCCAAAACATTTCTAAGTCCCAGAAAAAAAAATGTTATATAGGTGAAAAAAATCAAAGATGCTCAGAATCACCTGAAATGCCGAGAAAAGTGGGTTTTTGTTAGCCATTTTTAGAAAAATGCATATTTTGCGTATTTATGCATAATTAATTATGCATAATTTTAATTTTCTGCTATTTTTTATAGGTGCCCCTAATCATCCCCAGTAACCTCCGAAAATAATCAAGGCCCCAAGTGCTTTAGTTTGGCCGTTTATAGACTCACACAGACACACACCAGACACACGCCGGAGTAGACGAAGCCTTCCGTTTCCGCGTTTCCGTTTCCGTTTTAGTCCGCGTAGTATTGACCAATCAGGTTTGAGTAGGCGGTGATTTCTACAGGAACTGGCTTTGGCTGCGCGTCGGTAAGAGTCCGTGTGAGAGGGGCGAAAGAGGCGTTGGCTAAAATGGCGTCCGGACTTCAAACACCCGCGGAAGGGCCGATGTTTGTGTATTGTGTGGACAAACATTTGACTCCTGTCGACTACTTGTGGAACAACCCGCTACCCCAACTCCGTTCTCGCCTCTCAAATCCGACTGTAAACAATGACGGGCACACGGAAGAGGAAGTCCTCATTAAGGACGGAAGTGGGCAGCTAGCAGCTACACTGGAAGCTCCGGCGAGTTAGCCTCCGGGTCCCGAGACCGACGTCACATCAGGCAAGGCAAGTCTACTCATATAGCACATGTCATACATAAAGGCAATTGATGATGAGCCCCAGTTGGATTCTTAAACATGGTATTTTTACACATGTGAGCAGATATTGTAGCATATTACACATATATAATGTACAATTTCCTGTGATAATCGTGGTAATATCTACTACTTTCGGATGTTCCCGTTAGGGGGCGCCACAGCGGACCATCTTCTTCCTGTCCTCTGCATCTTCCTCTGTCACACCAGCCACCTGCGTGTCCTCCCTCACCACATCCATAAACCTCCCCTTTGGCCTCCCTCTTCTCTTCCCTGACAGCTCCATATTCAGCATCCTTCTCCCAATATACCCAGCATCTCTCCTCCACACGTGTCCAAGCCATCTCAATCTTGCCTCTCTTGCTTTGTCTCCAAACCGTCCAACCTGAGCTGTCCCTCTAATATACTCGTTCCTGATCCTGTCCCTCTTCGTCGCTCCCAGTGAAAATCTTAGCATCTTCAACTCTGCCACCTCCAGCTCCGCCTCCTGTCTTTTCATCAGCACCACTGTCTCCAAACCATACAACATAGCTGGTCTCACTACCATCCTGTAAACCTTCCTTTTAACTCTTGCTGGTACCTTTCTGTCACAAATCACTCCTTATGTCACGATAATCATGGTAATATGTTTTTTTTCCATATTGCCCAGCACTCCCTGCAAAACATCACCTTTATTTCCTAGCTAAATGTAATTTCAGATTCCTATTTTCACACCGATAGAACACCAAACACATGAATCGTGGAAACATGAAGAAAGTGTTGTATTTTTAAACTGTAAGAAAAAATAAGAAGGAGGACACACAGAGAGAGGTGCCTGATCCACTGCCGTTAGCATTTCTCCACCTGGAGACAACGACTTCTGTACCCCATCTCACAGCGAGCGGTGCGGAGAGTACCTTGTTTCTGCCTGTGCTCTGAATAACAGAATCCTGTCATCTTCTGAGAGCTGACTATAAGTACGACTCAGTTCCTCCTCGGGGAAAACACATTAATTTGGATTTTGATTTGCATTTGTTTTGGTGCTGGTATTGACACAATTCCAGACCTAGATGTCTCATCTCGGCAGGCAGCTCTGATGAGCTCATCTGCATAAGTTGAAATGCTCTTTGAGAGGGAAATTGCGTGGGTCACAGCGACTCATCCTATTGAAATATCGACAGTAACGTCGTATCATTTTCTCCATATCAGCCCCAGAGCTGCAGAGCGCCGGGGACTGGGAACAGGTGAGCAGAATGTCAAGCAGCATGCAAAGTGAACCGTTTTGGGCGTAACACGTTACTCCCTTCAAAATCTCAGCGTTATATCTCTTGAATATGTAAAACAGGTTAAAGACCCACTTCAGCTACAATTATGCAAAATGTTTGCTTTGATGCAAACCCTTTTCTTAATTAACGCCCGGCTACAGTACGGATGCTTGACAAAACGTGCTACGTTGTAAAGGGGGGAGCTGAATGCAGATTAAGGACTAGCATGCACACTGTCGGATGGATGTGACTTGTCTCTGACAGTGATTACAGTCACAATGAAAGGGAATTACAGACAATGAAACTGATCTGTGTAATACCCCCATTCTTCTACATTTTTACATACACAAATGATCTATTCAGATGAAAATGGAATGAGCAGTGTACCATTCACTTGTGAAAAATTGACATGCTCACCCTGAGTACTTAAGCTTTTAATTCAATAATTCAATAACACAGCCGATTAAGAGCTTGTCTTCCACCTCAACCAAATGCTACGGGGAGATGGTTCCACTAGACTGAGAATTGGTGGTGGCAGTAACAGGGAGCACAATGTATAAACAATACCAAGGGTGTAGTTTTCCTTTGGGGTTTTTGGTTTCAGTTTGGCGACGTCATGGAATTTCAACGATGTTTAAGTTTTACTTTGCATGTTTTTTGTTTTCCCAGATAGCATCCAGATGTGGGCCGCTTCAGGCAATGATGCGGCACCGACGGTCTTCTTCTGGCCCTGACAAAATGGATGTGAGCCTGAAGTGGCCCACATGTATAATAGCACATATGGCTCAAATATGCCAAATCAAATGTGGGCCTTTGTTGGCAAAGACGCGGTGCTCTGGGCAACATGTGATCTGGATGTGACCCTGAAGTGGCCCGTGTGGTAAATGGTGACTATGGCCCAAATATCACAAAACAAATATGGGCCACCTTTGGCAAATATGTGGCACATGCAGCGTTGCTATGGCTTGGTTCTGGCTCAGATCTGGCAAACGGGAGCGGACCGCCCAGGTGCCCTCATTCCATGCGGTATGTGGGCCGGATGAAAGTGTCGGGTGTGGGACGGGTCCGGGCCACAGCAATTTTGCTATCTGGGTCGTTTGTTCGTTTCATTCTATCCCGAAATGAAATGTTTGCAAAAATAGCTGAAATTACATTTCGAAGTCATCCAGAGACGTGGATGCCGCTCTTATGATTCACACCGTGCAGAGGGTTTTAATGCAGCTGCATAAAATGAATATATATATAGATTAAGAAAATCGTAAAGGGGATTAAAAAAAGGGAGAAAAGTGCCTTGAAAATGTCTCCGCATCCAGATCCAAACGGTGATAAATACACAGGATTTGGCTCCAACCCGTGTCACTTCACAACGACGTACAAACATCCGCACTCTCGAGCCGCGGCGCATTCAGACGAACGCCTCTTATTCTCTTGTGCAAAAACGTTCAACTATTTTCAGTTTATGGGGGGGAAAAATCATTTACTTATTCACCTTTCAAATTCTTTGAAAGCCGTATTCAGTCTGCCCTACATTTTTGTGCACAGCCATCACAGTGATTTCCAATTCAAATATATGATAATATTTTCGGTCTTTGTACGAACACTGCCATCACGGCATTTAACTTTAAACCTACGGAAATTCTCAAACGCTAAAATCGTTTATTATTGAAGGCTTGTTGCGTTTCAGACTCATTTACTGTGGAGTATATGTATGTGTGTGTATATATATATATATATATATATATATATATATACACACATACTGTATGTATTTTCTTGATGTGTGCCAAGATGTGACATAATGGCAGCGGAAAGCCTCGACAAAAAGCCAATTTTCTTGAGGAAGAAGAGAGGGCTGTTATATAAACCAGCGTGCAAAAGCGGTTTTGAAGTCAAATAGGTTTACTGATATGATGAATGTTTTCTTTCATCTATTAGTTCTAGCAGATAAAGTGACATTGGATCGGCCAGAACCCTCTTTGATGACGACCTCCGCGGCTCGGGGATGATTTCTGTCATTTGGATTCAAAGTAACGCCACAAATGAAACGCATGAATTTGCACAAAAAAAAAATATATACAAAAAAAAAAACCACATTCACAGTTATTTTTTATCATTATGACCATTGTGACCGTGGACAAACTTGGCAGGACGGCCGCAGAGGCTTGGCAATGTACCGTCCCTTAAAATATGGTTTTTCTGGCTCTGTACTTAAAGGAATACGCCGCTGACTCCCGTTTAGTTTTCAGCCAAGCCTATGGAAACTAATATACCATTTATGGACCCATCTGAGGCAAAATCATATATCAGGCGGTACAACGATCTCATCGAGTGCTTGTTAAAATGACAGACTTGGGAAATTCTCCTCTGGGAAGCGCCCAAGTGCGTTCTTTGAGCTGTCAGTCGGGGCTGATGCTTAATGACAAGAACAGATAAAAAGTATAAGGGGAAGATTTGTCAGGGCCTCACATGTGTTTCATTATGTCTTACTGGGGCATGACACACTTTACGCACGTCGTGCAAAAATAGTTTCATATGTGGCTTTTACGGGACAAAGTGGGCCACTGACTGCATGGAGAGAAAGGGCCGAGGCACCTTGTCAGATGCTCCAAAGCCCTCAATCTCGAAAGGCTTCACACTCTGACCTGTTCGCTCGCCATTTTAAATAAGTTGGGGTTGTTTGGGAGCAGGACGGGGAGAAAGAAAGACAGGCGGCAACGCCGAGAGAGAGAATGAAAGAAAGCGGGGCCGGCGAGTGTGCGAACGGAGACACAGGTAGCGTCTCAAAATCAATAGACTGTTTATTGAATCAATGCAGAGTTTGATGTAGAATAAGGCTCGGTGTCCGACCAGAATAGCATGTGTTGAATAGAATCGGCCAATTTCACCCGATTATGTTTCTTGCAGACTTAAGTGCACCTTGCCTGTGAGAGGAGGGGCAGTTAAGCCACTGCAGCCTGTGAGTTATTCACTCCCTGTTTCACCGTGAAAATGAGCATGGCAGGCCGCTTTGTCACAACAGACCCACCAGTTAATAATATGATTTATCATTACCGTTTATATTTCCCTTTTGTGTGTGGGTTCACCCCAGTTTGGGTCTTTGTTATGGATTAATGGGGAGTAGCTCAAGTCACAGGCGGCTTGTTCCTTAGGGCGATTTGGGCGACGCACTCCCAAAGGGGAAAAGGAGAAATATTTTCTATCATATTCTACCACAGTGTTACGCAAGCTGTGACTGCAGTTTGCCCTGCCCCTGAATATCGTAGTCCAATCAGCGTCAATTTGTGGTCCGTGGAGTAGCGTTCCTGGTTGAAATGGGCCCAGATCGCGCTGATAGAAATTGTTTCGAACTGCAGACACTGCAATGCAATCTCTATGGGTTCTGGGAGGGATTGCACTAATGTGTTAACCGGGGTAGCCAGCCATACCTCATTGGACACTGCTGTATGTCGCCGCTATGCATCTGCCATATTGGGGAGTGGGGGGGGGGGTCAAGTCTAGTAAACAAATACAATGTGTATTGACAGATGCAGACTTCACTGCAAAATCGACTGTAACTCGTTTAATTCTGGAACGATTCTCATGAAATTTGGTTTGTTATCAACGTGAGAAATTGAGCATGATACTGGTTGCTTATACTGGATCTAATCAGCTCTGTGCCAAAACATGAACCTTCTGAATAGCCACAACGGGAAGCACGGTGGCGCAGTGGTTAGTGTGGTCGCCTCACAGGAAGGATGTCCTGGGTTCGAGCCCCGGGGTAGTCCAACCATGGGGGTCGTCCCGGGTCGTCCTCTGCGTGGAGTTTGCATGTTCTCCCCGTGTCTGCGTGGGTTTCCTCCGGGTGCTCCGGTTTCCTCCCACAGTCCAAAGACATGTAGGTCAGGTGAATCGGCCGTACTAAATTGTCCCTAGGTGTGTGTGTGTGGTGTGGTGTGGTGTGGCGTGGCGTGGTGGTGGTGGGGGGGGCGGCCTGTCCAGGGTGTCTCTCTGCCTGCCGCCCAATAACTGGTTGGATAGGCTGCAGCATCCCCACAACCCTGAGTAAGCAAGCGGTTTGGATAATGAATGAATGAATTGCCTCAGCTTCCTCAGGGACATGCAGGCTCCGATCTATGAATAGGCAACATCAAGTGTAAAATATTTAGAATTTCAGCTTTTGTGAGTTTCTACAAAAAATGTAGATTCCTGTATCTATTGTTATAAAGCCACCTGGTTGCTTGGACAACTACGGGTGTCACCGACATGCATAATTTCTTAGAGAAGGTGGAAAAGCATGAAATATTAAAGATGCATATAGACAGTTGCCTGAAACTTCCAGCTTTCGGGAAGGTCAACGTTGCCACACAGTTGGACGAGAGCCAAAGATGGCTGTGCATCGTCACAACGATGAGGTGAGCAAGAACCGCCACATTCTAGCCCGTCCTATCGACTGTGTGAAGTTTTGTGGAGTTTTCGAGTTAGCCTTGATGAAGACTGACTCAGATCTCAAGTAAATTGAGTAAGGGCTTCACTCTCGTAATAGTGAGAGTGAAGACCTTATTCAGGTTATTTGATTAATGGTGAAGCAGGTCTCTCTCTCTCTTCAGATTCAAAGGTATTTGTGAGGGCACACTGATGGATGGTCAATTTATCTGTTGATGACCACAGTGGCTTGTTCAGTAATTGCAGAGCCAAAATAATTTTATTCAACAGCAAGAAGCTTCCTAGGTTCGAGCCCCGGGATTGTCCAACCTTGGGGGTCGTACCAGGTCGTCCTCTGTGTGGAGTTTGCATGTTCTCCCCGTGTCTGCGTGGGTTTCCTCTGGATGCTCCGGTTTCCTCCCACAGTCCCAGGACATGTAGGTCAGGTGAATCGGTCGTGCTAAATTGTCCCTAGGTGTGACTGCGTGTGTCGGCCCTGTGATGGCCTGACGGCAGAGGTGTAAAAACCAGGTCCAGAAAGTAAAAGTTCAAACCATGTATTTGCTCTACTCGTGCACTACACCAGCAGATTCTAGTCAACACCACTCCTCAACTACGTAGGGAAAACTAGTTAATGAAATCAGCTGGTTTAGTAACATGGTTGGAGCAAATACACGGCTTGGACATTTACTTTCTGGACCTGGTTTTTACACCTCTGCCTGACAGCCTGTCCAGGGTGTCTCTCCGCCTGCCGCCCAATGACTGCTGGGATAGGCTCCAGCATCCCACGACCCCAAATAGGATGAACGGCTTGGATAATGGATGGATGGACGGACGTTTACAATGAACTCCTGGATGTAGCTGTCGACAAATACTGTACAGTAGGGGTGGCTAACCATGTGCCACGGAGAGCCATGTGTATGCGGGTTTTCGTTCCAGCCGGACTCCACACCAGGCGATTTCACTGATACATTCTTCCTCTTTGGCTGAAGGGTTGCTAATCAGTGAAATCGCCTGGTGTGGAGTCGGCTGGAATGAAAACTTGCGTACACATGGCTCTCCGTGGCACATGGTTAGCCACCCCTGCTGTACATTATATGAGGTGACCAGAACAAAAAAATTGTACAATGCAGTGTGATAAAGTCAAGTTAGCTGGCTGACTTAGGTTCATTTGCTCACTGAACGGGTCACCGAAGCCATCATAGCAACAGTTGCCCCCCCCCCCCGTCCAAGAGATTTGGCAGGAGCCGCCACCGCTCGTGCATGACTGAAGGGGGAAAGCAGAAGACAAACAAATGTTTCCGTATCGGTCTGTGAGGCTTTTGTCTCGGTATTAGGGAATGAAATCAGTTTAATTTGTTCTCCAGTCGAAATTCAAACACAACTTATTGGCCAAGTCATGTGTGAATAGAGTTCATTCAAGCTTTAAACTGTCTTTTGTTTTCACTCATAAGCCTGTGTGTTGAGTTCTGTTGCAAGTGCAACGGGGTGTTTTTATTTCGCTAAGACTTTACACGATGTGTTTTGCTTGTTTCTGCTCTTGTTTTGTTGTCCGATCGATTTGATTAGCTTGCGAAGCCATAGACCGCAACATAATCATCAATTTCTGGGCATCAGG